>NC_056741.1:1340417313-1340709813 GCF_019279795.1 Protopterus annectens
AAAGTCATACTATGAGACTCCTTAAAAATGCATATTAAAGATAAAATGTGAAGATGGGCTAGTAATAAAATGAAAGAAAGGGATAAAGAGTTGTTAGAAATACAAGATGAAATACACAAAGCAAGGTTTGAACAGACAAATTAGATAACACTGAAATCATTAGAAAATAATGACAAAATATCAAACAGTTTTAATGCATAAAGTGGAGATAGCTTTATAAAAAATAAAATTGCATAGTTATGTGATAACGTAAAAAAAATCAACACAGATTAGCCAATAGAAGTAAGATGTTAAGTAAAAAGGCACAAATCAATAATATCCAAAATCCTCACACTAATAAGCTTACTTAAGATACAGAGATATGCTTAACATTTTTTTAGAAATTCCATTAGGATCTTAATAAAGATAAAAATAATAATGATTACAAAACTGACAATTATTTAAAGAAAAATGTCACTTGTAAACTAAATGACCAACAAGTATCTCAGCTGAATAAGCCTATTACCCTGACAGAAGTTAAAACAGCTTTAAAAAATGGTAAACATGGTAAAACCCCAGGGTTAGATTAATTATGGAATTATACAGTCTGTTTCAATTAAATACTTTAGAATTACTGAGTAACATTTCAGAACAATTTACGATAGCAAAATAATTCCTCCCTTATGGAAATTTTCTGTAATTTCACCTATACTTAAACAAGAAAAGGATAATAAAGTTAGTGTCCTCATATAGACCTATTTCATTATTAAATGTAGAGAAGAAAAAAGCACTGGAACACTCAAACTCTTATTTAAAAATCGCAAGTTAAGACTTTCACCATTAAGGCTTCTTCGGGTGAATACATCTTAACAGTTGCAGTCATTATTTAAATAGTTAATAAAATCACGTGACAGTTTCAAACTATTTGGTGTAATTCCCTTAAATAAGGTTTTAAAGAGAAACTGTCATTTAATCCTGGTGGAATATGGGACTTCAAACGCAAAATCCATTTCATTTCCTCACTTTCAGTTAACAACTTCACATCACCTCCCCTCAAAGGTTTATAAACCACTTTTAAAATCATAAATTTAAATATATATTGTTCACCTCTATCCAAAATGTGCTTACTTAATGCATTTAATAGCTTACGTTTAATGCCACTGAGATGGCCTGCTACACATTCTTTAAACTTCTTATTAGTCATGCCTATGTAATAGCCATCACACTGTTCACATTTAGCCATATAGACCAAGTTACTGATATTACAATTGCCATAGGCTTGAAGTACAAATTCACCTTTAGTCACAGGATGTCTTATTGATTTACCAGTATATGGAAGTTTACAATAAACACAGTTATTACATGTATATGTACCATGCTTATGTCCAAAACCAGTTAAAAAAAAAACTCTTAGGTTGCTCCTTGTAACATAGTGTCTGTTTTAATGTACTATTTAATTTGTAACCAAATGCAGGTCCATCTGTAACAATTTCTTGTAAACCTTGAACATCCCTTAAAATTTCCCAATGTTTCGCTATTATGCTCTAAACTGCTGAAGTACTTCTACTATAAGTAAGCATACATTTAGTCTTATTCTTTTTATATTGTGCCCTTTCATTTACTTGATGCCTATTACTAAAATAAGGAGTTATTTTATACTTTAAATACTGCTGTTTAACATCTTCATGTGCTTTATCTACTGTTGTGCCTGACTATCCCCTTTCAATAAATTCCAAACTCATATTTTCTAGATGATCATTCAACCTATCACATTGTGCATTTCACCTCACCACTCTCTGCATCTGATTCAAGACAATATTTTCAAACGTAAAGGGGGGGGATTGCATACTATTGCAATGTAAATAATTAATCTGCTTCACCTCCTTCTTATACATTTCAGTATGTACTTCACCACTTCCCTTCCTTATTAAGAAAACAATGCTATGTGTTCCAGTGAATGTTCATGTTTAAATTTCAAAATGAGGTACTTTCATTCGCATATACCAAAAACCATTCGCATATACCAAAAACTTTTGAAAATGTTAATTTCCCTCCCATATTAAAAAAATGTCGTCCACAAAATGCTTATAAAACACAATGTGCTACATATATATATATATATATATATATATATATATATTAGATGTAGATAATATATACCTCTCCTCCCATACATACATACATACATACATAACTATGTTAGCATAGGTGCTAGCCACACTTGTACCCATTTTCACACCCTTTTGTTGATAATAGATTTTGGTGTCAAACAAAAACACATTATTAGTCAATACTAATCTCAACATCTCACATAGCATGTTTATCTTCTGCATATTACAGCCAGAAAAATTATCTAAAAATGTACTGCTTATGCCATGCTCATGCAGTATGGAGGTAAAGAGTGAGTCAACGTCCATTGTTACAAAGTACGATTGATCATTTAGGCGACCAGCTGACAAATTATAAAATTGTTTCAAAAAACTAGCTGTATCTTCCAATATGGTGGGCATTTTCTCTAAAACTATCCACAGTTGCTGTTCCAAATATTTAGATATTGGTTCTGTGACCCACCCCCTTGATGACACAATGGGCCTCATTGGTGGATCACTAATACTTTTATGTAACTTCGGTATGCCATAAATTATTGGCAGTTTAGGATTTTCAACAATCAAATAGTTAAACAGATCATCTGTAATTAACCCAGTATCATGCACTTCATACAAATTCTTGTTTACCTCCAAGCAAAGACCATTTACTTCACTTCTTGTAATGAACCGATACTGTTCTTGTAACATCATTTGCATTTTGTTGAAATAAAACTGCTTCCCCATTACTGCAATCTCCCCACCCTTGTCTGCACCTTTAATAGCTAAATCTTGATTTTCAACCAATGAGCGTATAGCCTGTTGTTCATCATTGGTTAAATTATAAATTATCAACCTTATCATTCTCATATAATGCATAAATGTCTCATTCTATAGCTTTTTCAAATATCTGTAAAGCACCAGTAACTTGCAGAACAAAAAACGCTCCTCTTTTAAAACTAACTTCATAGTTACTTACAGTGTCAAAGTATGTTTTCAAAGTCAAATTATGGGTTTAATTTCAATTAAAGTCTTAGCAATATCAGTCACTTGAGTGGGTAACAAAGGTTAAACCTTTGTTTAAAATGGACAATTCAGAGTCAGTAAGCACATGATTAGATAGGTTAAACACCAAATTAGTCATTTTTATCTGTTCTTCTGGCTACTGGTATATGGACGTTTCACCAAACTGTCATTCTTGCAATTTTCTATTAAGATCTGCAATCGAGTCCATGGTTTTGGCATGGGGAGAGGTTGGTTGACCAAAAACAGAAAATCCACTGGATCTAATGCATCAATCTGTGTTAAATCGACCCTTACTGCTTGTCCCCCTCTAGGATGGATTTCTTTATTTGTAACTGGTGTTGATATGACTGAAAGACGTCTATTGTTTGTAATTTTTTTTTTAAATAAAAGAGTTTGAATGCTCCAGTGCTTTTTTTCTGCTTTGGATTTTTTGTGGTATTAAGTACTGGTTAACAACCAACCTGCTTATTTCTTTTGGTCATTATTAAATGTAGACTATAAAATATTTACTTCCATTTTTCCCACAACATTAACAAATATAGTAGATTAATTAATAAAGATGAAACATGATTTACAGTCAATAGATTAACATGCAATAATATAAAAAAGGGTAGTAACTATCTTAGATTTAGCAAATGAAATGAACAAGAAATTGGCCCTAATTAGCTTAGATATTAAGAGAGCTTTTGATTCTGTAGATTAGCTCTACTTGTTTAAAACTTCAGAAGAATTTGCATTTCAAAAACAGTTTATTGGAATATTAAAAAACCTGTACAGAGACTCAAAAACACATGTTGAAATTGGATCTTACATTTTTCAAGGATTCACTTTAAACAAAGGCACAAAACAAGGGTGTCCCTTGTCTCCTTTATTATTTGCTTTAGTTATCAAACACTTAGCTAGAAACAATGGAAAAACTGATGGATTCTCAGTTAACAGAGATTGTCAATCTAAAATACAGCTTTTTGCAGATAATTTACTAACTGTACGAGATTTAAATGATTCAATCAAACCAATATAAAAGGAAACATAAAAGTTTTAAGAAGTATCGCTGCTGAAATTTTATAGCAATAAAACTGAAACTTTAGTGTTAAATCAATTACTAGGCAGTAAGGATAAATATAATTGGGAAGGAGAATAACATATTTAGGAATAAAAATCTATCCAGGTGTGATGAGTAAAGTAAGATTATTAATAATAATTTTGAAAAAGTAACTGAAGAACTGTTGCTTCTTATTAAAATAGAATTAATGTTTTTTTTGTGTGTTTACTTCGGAGGCAAGGTTAGTGCTTATAAAAATTATTATATTACCCAAGATATATATGTGTATGCATGTATGTATATACTGCATTCAATAGCTTTAATACCTGACAAAAAACTTTTACAGAAAATGGAATACATGTTAACTTCATCCTAAAAAAAAACTGAGAATTGTTTATAGAAACCATATAAGATTATGGGCATATAGTGGTGTTAGGCTTTCCAGGTGAAGAATCTTATACTGCAAGTTTTAACTCTATGACTCAACCTACACTAGTCAATGGAAAACTGACCAGGAGCAGATAATACTAAATTCTTATAAGTTTATTAAAGATGATAAATTAAACATATGTAATAATCCTTTCATCTGGTTAACAAAATTTATCTCGGAAGGAAATGCACTTCAGTCTTTAGACTCTTTTATAAATCTGAAATAATTTCTTAAAACAGTTAAGAAACATGTTTTTAAAACTGAAAAAGAAGTGATCCAAATAAAATCTAGGAATCATAGTAAGACCTTTAGTTGTTAGGATAACTTTGAAATGTTGCTAATGAAATGCCAAGATTCTTAATGTGTTAATTGTATATGATTACCCTGATGATTCAATGCATTCCTATCATTGTATAACAATATGTGACGGTGAATTTCTTCCTTTCTGTGTGTATATATATATATATATATATATATATATATACTGTAAATAAGTTAAATAAAAAAATCTTAAAAAAGCTCAATATAGCATAAGGAAAGTCAATTTATATCAGTTTTCAGTAATTTTCTATAAGCTTGGTTTCATCATTCCAACTTGTGTGTTAAGAATTGATCGATCACTTGAGTCTTCAGTTAAAACAAAACTTTTCAGTGACAAAGGAAATTTCACAGTAGGTGTGAAAGGATGTGAAAGGACCCCATTCAACTTGATGAGGTAGTGAAAAGATTAAAGTGTTCCCAATAAACCTGACGACCCAGTGGAGATAGAGATTCTTTATATATGCCTGAGAGATCCCCCTACTACCAAAGTTTCATAATGAAGGTATTAGATACATGACAAACAGTACAGAAGCCATTTGTAGCAGGCAACACACGTTTTGAACCTCCTGAAGGAGTTTTTTGGCTTAGTGGAAAACACACAGAGTCAAAAGATGCAGGAAAGTTCACTGCAGTCTTTTTATATTACCCATCCATTTGAAGCAGAGCTCTTCCCTATCTCTATTTAAGCACAACTTTGATGGACAATTGTAAATTCACCTCTGGTCTGGCTTCTATGTCTCTGATGGACAGAGGCAGTCAATAAATCACCACTTATATAAATTATATTTGTGGATTACATTTGGGTTTCCAAGGCTAGGCTTATAAGGGCCCTAGTGGTCGTTAGCCTAGTATACACTTATGGACCTATGAAAGAGACTCTCCTTCTAGGCACTCTTTTTCTGAGTGGGGGTGGAGATCTCCCAGATAAAGGAAACAAAAACTTTTCTTCCAGCCGGGGATCCTTCTTCAGAAAATAGAATAAACATTCCCAATGTAAGCGTGGTCCTCCCAAACAATCAATCTGAGAAACAGACTGATTATATGCCCCTCTTCATGGGTTTTCCCCTCCCTACCCTGGAATCCTGAAAAGGTTTCCCAAAGTCTCAGTCTCTGCCTTTCCCCTGTGGCACCAGATAACTTCAGACACTTGGGTTCTAAGAATCATTCAAAAGAAGGCTACAGCTGGCAATGGGATTCCTTCCACATTTCCAAGGGATTCCTAATCTACAAGGTCAAGCTTCTCTGTTGCCTCCTTTCTTATATCCTAGAGCAAAGAAGGAAATGTTTTATTTAAGAATCTTCTGTTGCTGGAGACGCATTTTACATTAAAATTCCAGCGATCAAAACTTTGTCTGTACAGTCACTGTCACCTCTCATGCCAACACTCAGTTTGCTAATCAACATATTCCAGCTTTCAAAAATTTCAGATTTTTTTGTCTAGCTTACATTTTCAGATTTCTGTTTTGCCCTTTATAAACACTGTTGGAGCTGTTGACAAACCAAAGACCCTGATTCCTGTAATAGCTCAATGAAGGTCACAGGGTATTCAGATATTCTCATAGTTATTTAACTGGTTTATTTTCGCAGATCATTTTACAAATTATCAACAATCTATGGCTTGGGTAAAAATATTTTCTTAAACAATGTTTTCAGGTGAGCATACAGAAATTTCCCATTCAGTCTCACGGGATTGCCTACCTGGGATGTCTTCTAGAGACATCAGTCATGATGGTTTTTCCTTCCTCAAAACAAACTGGAATGTTCCAAGGTGTCGTTTCTGATATTTTGAAGTTAATGTCTGACACTTGTTTGGAATATCTCAGAAATCTAGGTCTTGCAGCCTCTATTACTCTAATGATTTCTTTGGCCAGACTTCACAAAAAATTCAGTGGTTCGTCAAATCAGTTTGGACCTAAAGCAAACTTTGAATCCAAAAACTGCAAAAACCATAAGCAAAGCTACGAGCAGTGAAAACTCTTGAAACATGTAGCAATGAAAGATACCGAGAATAAATCCAGTTAAAACATCAATTTATTATTAACAATTGATAAAAACTCGATCCAAAGCACACAGTTAAAAGAAAATTTTTCTGCAGGACTCCTTGCACACAGGTCTAGAAGACAGATGCCTTTATCCCCATGGATGGGAAAGTACCTGTATTGTCTTCTACCCTTTCCTCTGATCACCAGGGGTCTTCTAAAGATTCAGATGAACTCCAAAAATAAAGTACAGTTGTGTACACTTACCATAAATGTAGATGTTAGAGTGTATTCACTGTTGCAGTTATTTCATTTGGGTAATCTGCTGGCAGGTTGCCCTCAGTCGGCCTGAATTCCAAAGTCTTGGGTCCTGCATCGGTTGCTGTCTTCTCTTCCATGACGTCAAGTCATCAGGGGTATAAAACATGCAGCCGACGCTATTTCTTTAGTTTTTCTTGCCCCCGATGTCAGGTGCCCCCAAAAAGGTAGCAATATTTTATATATATATATATATATATATATATACATATATATATATACACACACACATACATGCATCAATATAAACTTTACCTTCACTACAAGCAAATACACTACATAGGTTGTAGAAGATAGAGAAGGAAAGATAAACTTTAGAATGACAGGGGGATGGTGGGAGGGTAACCTGGACTGCAACAGTGAATACACTTGAACATCTACATTTATGGTAAGTGTACACAACTGTACTATGTTCTTCGTGTTTCACTGTTGCAGTCATTACATTTGGGTAGAATCCCAAAGCTATGGTTGGGAGGCTGGAGCTAAACAGCATTAGGTGCGGCTATAAGGCCCTGCAGCACTGCAGTGACAAAACCTGCCCTGGAGATAGAGTAGAGAGGCAAATGGTAATGCTTTGTAAAGGTGTGAACAGAACTCCAAGTAGCAGCCTCTAGAATGTCTTTGGTTGGTACTCCTCTGAGAAAGGCTGCTGAAGTAGATGCAGCTCTGGTGGAATGAGACCTAATGCCCTTGGGCACAGGTTTACCATGGTGTAAGTAGCAGAAACAGATGCAGTGGCTTATCCACTTTAAAATTGTCTGCTTTGAAATAGCCTTTCCTTCTGATCCTGCAGCATATGACACTAGTAATTGCTCAGTTTTTCTTAGAGCTGTAGTCCTGCTCAAGTAGAATCTTAGCTGTCTGTGTACGTCCAAGGAATGCAGAATTCTCTCCCCTTTGTTCTGTGGATTTGGATAAAAGGTTGGCCGATGAATTGTTTGGTTAAGGGCTACACTGGAAACCACCTTAGGCATAAAGGTAGAATTTGTCCTCAACACCCTGTCTAGGTAAAATATGATAAAAGGCTCTACAGCCATGAGGGCCTGTAGCTATGAAACTCTTCTTGCTGAAGTAATTGCTAGTAGCAGAGCTGTCTTCCATGATAAGAACTTTATATCAGCGGTAGCAGCTGGTTCAAATGGAGGCAGGGTAAGCTTTTCCAACACATAACTGAGGACCCATGCAGGTAATGGTAATCTTCTAGGAGGCCTTAAATTTTTGGCTTCTCTAAGATACTGCTTTAGTAAAGGATGAGAAAAGATTGGTGGCTCTGTACTGGAATGAGCCGAAATGGCAGAGGCATGGATTTTGATCGATGAGAAAGATAGGCCTTTGTCAAGCATCTCAGTTAAGTATTATAATATCTGAAGAATATGTGGTTCTGCTGTATCAGTTCCTTGTGCTCGATTCCAAGCACAGAATTTCTTCCATTTGTCAGCATAAGATTTTCTAGTACAAGGCCTTCTGGCTTCCAAAATGACATCCATCACAGCTTTACTGAGAGATGCCGTTTGTATGATTACATGATTAGCCATGCTGCCAGGTTCAGAGTCTGTAGTTGATTGTGCAGGATCTGATTGTTTTGCTGGGACAGTAGTTGGGGTCTTTGAGGCAAGGTCCAAGCTGGGTATTGAGACAAGTTCCTTAGGATTGGGTACCAGTATTGATGGGGCCAGTTCGGGGCAATTAATATCATCTTTGACTTTTCTTGTCTGACTTTTAGAAGTACCTTGGGTAGAAGAGGCAGAGGAGGAAAGGCGTAAACTAATAGGTTTTTCCAACTGAAGGATAGGGCGTCCACGTTCCATGCTTGCATGTGATAAGTCCTTGTGCAGAATCTTTTCAGTTGATAATTTTGAGGAGAGGCAAATAGATCTATGTCTGGGCTCCCCCATTTCTCTGTTATCATGTTGAAGACTTGTGGATTTAGTTTTCACTCGTGAGGATCCATAAGGTTTCTGCTTAAATCGTCTGCCAGAGTGTTTTGTTTTCCTGGCAGAAATTGAGCTTGAAGATGTATTTGGTAGGTCAAAGCTGTGTCCCACAGTGCCATGGCTAATCTGCAAAGGGGGTATGAGTGTGTGCCCCCTTGCTTGTTTATATACCACATGACTGTGGTGTTGTCCGTCTTTATCAGTAGTTGTCCTGGATGAAGTAAGTCCTTGAAGGCTGTTAGGGTATTTTGAACAGCTACATCTCTTTCCGGTTGATATGTAGATGCATTTGTTTTGGTGCCCTTATGCCCTGAATGCATCTTCCTGCCATATAGGTTCATAGATTAGTACTAGGCTAACTGCCCTTGCGAGCCATTTTAAGCCTAGCCAATTATCCCTTGTGAGACTCAAACCTTGCACCTTGTGTTTGTAAGGCAAACACCTTAACCAATATGGGCCCCCCAGGCATAATCTGATGTGTCTGTTGTTAAGATTTGGCTGGCAGGGGGTAGAGTGAAGGGCCGTCCCATGTTTTGGTGACAGGCTTTTGCCCACCATAAAAACTCCTGTTGCAGGCAGGGAATGAGAGGATCATTGTTTCCAGACTGTGTTAATGTTGACTCCATAAACTTTTTAGGTACCATTGAAGTTTCCTCATATGCAGTCTTGCATATGGAATTAGTAGGATGCCATGAAGCTCAGAGCCTGCAGAATTTGTCTTGCAGACGACTGGGTTTTTGTTGCCATCAGTTTGAAGTAAGTAGTCAGTTGCCTTTGTTTGTCTGGCGTGAGGTAAGCCATGTGGGCAGTTGTATTTAAGCTTGCACCCAGGAATGTTATCTTTTGAGAGGGTACCAGTTGTGACTTCTTTTCGTTTACTGTGTACCCTAGGCATGTTAGATGCCTTTTCACAAACGCCAGGTATCGAAGAAGAGTGTCCTTGTTTTCTGCTTGAATGAGACAGTCGTCCAAGTAAAGATATATTTGTATACTTCTTTGTCTGCAAAATGCAATTACTGGTGCCAGGCCCTTTGTAAAGACCCTGGGCATAGTAGATAATCCAAAGGGCTGTGCAGAGAATCGGTAATGCATTAAGCCAGCCTTGAATCTGAGATATCTTCTGCACGACTGTCTTACTGACATGCAGGTATGCCTCTTTTAAGTCTAAAGTCACCAGCCAAGCATTCTTGCCCAGCATGGGCAGAAGCTGCTGCAAAGTCAGCATTTTGAATTTTGGAATGTCCAGGTATGTGTTCAAAATCGATAAATCCAGTATTGGCTGCCAGGCCTTGTCCTTTATGGATACCAAGAACAGTCTGGAGTAAAAACCTTGTCCTTTTTCCTGTTCTGGTACTGTCTGAATGGCCCCCATATCCATGAGGGACGTAACCTGTTTCTGTGCCTCTACCCATTGATTTTTTTGGCAGATCTGGCCAACCATTTGTCATTGGCAGAGTGTGGAAATGGAATCTGTACCCCTGTGATACGATGTTTAGTACTCACTTGTTCTGGGTTATTAACTGCCAATTTTGTGCAAAAAGTGCTAATTTCCCCTTATGGGTGCTGCCAAAAGATAAGTGCTTGGTGTAGTCAGAGAGAAGTCATTGGGATTGCTTTCTGTAGGTTTGCGCTTTATCTCCTCCAGATTTGGAGGTGGATGCGCCCCATTGCTTTGATCTGTATGAGTCTTGCGCCTGGTATCTGGAACCCTTAGAGCATCTGGATTTGCCCCTTTGAGCTCTGTCTGACACAGGAAAGGACCAATTTTTTGTAGACCAATGTCTACTGAATCTTGGTGGCTGCACTTGTAAGAAGTCCTTAACAGTTTGCATAGACTTAGCTTTGTCTTCCATTTTCTTTAAAACCTCTTCTGCCTTAATACCAAACAGAGAATCATGCTGTAAAGGTGCATCTTTATGGATGGATCTTTATTCCATTGCTCGGCCCCCTGGCTGCTGTGCCTTTCCTGGCTCTAGTGTTGCGGTCTCCTACCGTAGCTTGTGTTCCTGCCTACCCTCCTTCTCCTCCTGAATGCACCCTAACGGAGGCTCATGTTGAGAACCCACAAACCAAGGACATTTAAATCAACCTAGAATCCTATCTGCTCCCTTCAGGACATTTACAGAGAAACTTGTGTTCCTGCCTACCCTCCTTCTCCTCCTGAATGCACCCTAACGGAGGCTCATGTTGAGAACCCACAAACCAAGGACATTTAAATCAACCTAGAATCCTATCTGCTCCCTTCAGGACATTTACAGAGAAACTTGTGTTCCTGCCTACCCTCCTTCTCCTCCTGAATGCACCCTAACGGAGGCTCATGTTGAGAACCCACAAACCAAGGACATTTAAATCAACCTAGAATCCTATCTGCTCCCTTCAGGACATTTACAGAGAAACTTGTGTTCCTGCCTACCCTCCTTCTCCTCCTGAATGCACCCTAACGGAGGCTCATGTTGAGAACCCACAAACCAAGGACATTTAAATCAACCTAGAATCCTATCTGCTCCCTTCAGGACATTTACAGAGAAACTTGTGTTCCTGCCTACCCTCCTTCTCCTCCTGAATGCACCCTAACGGAGGCTCATGTTGAGAACCCACAAACCAAGGACATTTAAATCAACCTAGAATCCTATCTGCTCCCTTCAGGACATTTACAGAGAAACTTGTGTTCCTGCCTACCCTCCTTCTCCTCCTGAATGCACCCTAACGGAGGCTCATGTTGAGAACCCACAAACCAAGGACATTTAAATCAACCTAGAATCCTATCTGCTCCCTTCAGGACATTTACAGAGAAACTTGTGTTCCTGCCTACCCTCCTTCTCCTCCTGAATGCACCCTAACGGAGGCTCATGTTGAGAACCCACAAACCAAGGACATTTAAATCAACCTAGAATCCTATCTGCTCCCTTCAGGACATTTACAGAGAAAGTATGCTTATTGCTTATCTTTCCAGGACATTTTAGAGAAAGTACCCATATTGCTTAAATATATATTGTAATTCATAAAAGTAGTACATACTTTAGTAGGTTGCAGTCGCTCCTTGCCAGGCCTGCCAGCAGCCAACTCTTTCCCCTTCCTTATCAATTTAAATTATCCCTACTCTCCCTCCCACACTTTACTTTTACCCCTTGTTGAGCCTGATAACCCCTCCAGCCCCTTACTGGATATTCCCGTAGGTGTCCCTGTTCACTCTTCTTAGCTGCCCAATAGGTGCCACCCCCTCTACCTTTCTTGCTGTCTCTACTACATTTCCCCTCTTGGTTTCTTAGTACACTTTCTTTCAGTATTTTCTTTGATATCTCGCCCACTGTTCTCTCTCCCCATATTCTCCCAGGACTACATATCCTCTTCCTCAGCTCTCTTATTTCTCCATTCTCCTCCAAGCTCCTAGCCTCTGACCCTCCCATACTATTCTTTCAGCACATATCTCCTCACAACTCCATTTCACTGTCAGTCTTTGATATAAAATATATCTTTGAAATCTTACCTTCTAGCTCTCCTACTCTACTGATTGTTTTTTTTTTCCTCTCTTTTTTCTCCTTCCTTTGGCTCTCTACTCCATTCTTATCTATTTCTCTGCTACACTTGGTCCTACCCCCCCCCCAGGACTTACCATTTCCTGATCTACTCCTACATTTTTTTGTTTTCCACTCTCTCTTCTTGTCTCCCATTTCCTGCCTCCCACCTGCTGCAGTGTATTCTCACTGTTCCGGTCTGACCGGCTCTGTCTGTATATTCCCTCCCCTTAGCCTACTCACTTCCCCCCACGTCTGCCTAACTTCCTGTCCCACTCCATAAAGTTACCACATCCAAGGAGGCGCCATCTTTATTCCATTGCTCGGCCCCCTGGCTGCTGTGCCTTTCCTGGCTCTAGTGTTGCGGTCTCCTACCGTAGGTATGTACTCTGAGGTCTCTAATACTATACTTCTGTCTTGAATTGTGTGTGTGCTTGCTTTGCTTGACTGCCCGAATGTTGAACATGTGTGCGGTTGCCTCTCTGACTGCAAACGCTTATTTGTAACATAGCGCATTGCACGTGGACCCAGCGTTCTGTTGCAGGAGGCATTGTGTGTAGTTAGCTCTCAGACTGCAAACGCTTTTTCACTATAGCGCTTTGCATGTGGGTCCAGCGTTGTATTATCAGTTGCTTGAACATTTCACTTCACGCCACTCGACTGAGGTACACAAGCTCACAGATAAGGTTTGCCACCATTTGTTTTTGTATGCAGCCTTTACTTGGCTACCAGAGTTATTTTTTATCTTGTTGGCTCATTCTATAACTAGTACGCTGCTCTGAAACAGTTCGCGAGCCCTGTTTAATGGCCTTTTCTAAAATTATACATGCTGATTTGTGATGTGTAATGGCTATATCTGCCTTACTTTTTTGTGTGGATTGCTCACTTTGCGTTAATTATTTGGGTTAGTTGTAATACATGTTTAATTGTTTAAGCGCTCTAATTTGGGACTGTGCAGCTGTCTTCTATGGGTATGTTCTATACCATTACTAATGTTTTTGTGGGACTTGCTCTATGTGTTAACAGAAGTTTGGACTTGCAGTAAGGCGAATATCGCTTTGGAACTGCGCTGATTGTACTTCCCTCATGCTAGTGGGGTCGAATACTTAGTAATCCTCCCAGTACAGTTAATCTGAGTGTATGCGCTGCTCGCAGCAATCGCCCTACCCACATAGGAATACTCATACAGAGTACCTAACCTGCTGTTGAATCATTTATTTAGAACCTCTGTTTGAATACACCTGCAATGCAATTTTGTCCTAGATTGCTCAGCTTTTGTCTGCTAATTGATTGACTGCTATTCAAAGTTCCATTGCACTTTTTTTTGTTTGTTTTATTTGCATTTTTGCTACCTATTCCTAGCTTAGTTATGTTTTATTATACTTGATAAGGTTAACCTAACTTAACTGAACTGCATTGTTCTTTCCAGCATTAACTGTGTATGTTATGACTGTCTGTTTATCAGCACTAAACTCCTGTACTGCCTGCCTCATTACAATTTTTTTCTTTTCTCCCTTGCATGTTCCAGCTTGTGTTCCTGCCTACCCTCCTTCTCCTCCTGAATGCACCCTAACGGAGGCTCATGTTGAGAACCCACAAACCAAGGACATTTAAATCAACCTAGAATCCTATCTGCTCCCTTCAGGACATTTACAGAGAAAGTATGCTTATTGCTTATCTTTCCAGGACATTTTTTAGAGAAAGTACCCATATTGCTTAAATATATATTGTAATTCATAACAGTAGTACATACTTTAGTAGGTTGCAGTGCGCTCCCTTGCCAGGCCTGCCAGCAGCCAACTCTTTCCCCTTCCTTATCAATTTAAATTATCCCTACTCTCCCTCCCACACTTTACTTTTACCCCTTGTTGAGCCTGATAACCCCCTCCAGCCCCTTACTGGATATTCCCCGTAGGTGTCCCTGTTCACTCTTCTTAGCTGCCCAATAGGTGCCACCCCCTCTACCTTTCTTGCTGTCTCTACTACATTTCCCCTCTTGGTTTCTTAGTACACTTTCTTTCAGTATTTTCTTTGATATCTCGCCCACTGTTCTCTCTCCCCATATTCTCCCAGGACTACATATCCTCTTCCTCAGCTCTCTTATTTCTCCATTCTCCTCCAAGCTCCTAGCCTCTGACCCTCCCATACTATTCTTTCAGCACATATCTCCTCACAACTCCATTTCACTGTCAGTCTTTGATATAAAATATATCTTTGCAATCTTACCTTCTAGCTCTCCTACTCTACTGATTGTTTTTTTTTCCTCTCTTTTTTCTCCTTCCTTTGGCTCTTCCCGCTCCGTTCGCCCTGCGGGCTCACTCCGCTCCCCTACCCTACCCCCAAATCCCACCCACCCCCAGCACCTCTACATTTATACCTCTCAATCCCCCTCCCATGTATACTAATTAACCAATCAGAGTCCTACTCCCGTTACCCCTCCTACTCTTACTCCTCCCACCCCACTTTACCTCACTCCACCACTTAACCTATCATAGTTCTTCTACTTGACCCCTCCCACTCTTTCTCTTCCCTCTCCATTATAGTTTCCCTTCTCATCACAGATTTTTCCCTCTCTCTCCCCTGCAAATACTTTCAACCCTATCCTCTTCCTAAGACCCCATCCTTTTATTTTTGTTTGTGCTGCCTACTCAACTCTACTACATCAATCTCTTCCACCTCTGGTTGCCAAATATGCCTCCCAAAATCCTTCATAATATCTATGTCCCATCATTACTACTTGTACTTCTCATTCCCCTATATTTTGCTGCGTCCTACTCTCACAAAATACCCTTTTCCCCTCCTCCTACACAAACCAACCCTTGTACTCATTCACAACCTTCTCTATCTACCCACTACAACAACATATCTTCCACTCTTATTCCTCCCAAAACACTGTACCTTTTCCATCCCAAAAGCCTCACCACACCAAAACTCTCACTCTGAAAATCCTCCCTCCCATAACAGCCTCCTACTACTAAAACACAAAAGACAAAAAGTTACTACCAATAATGACCTTGTCTTATGTGGCAATATTCATCCGAACCCTGGCCCCTGCCTCACCACTAACAACGTCTCCCCAACCCCTTTTTCTCCCTCTGGAATAAAACATAGTCCCCCTCCCAATTCTTCTACCACTTCCTCTCCTAACCCCTTAAGCTCTTCTCTATCAATGCTCAGAGCCTAAATAACAAAATTCACCATCTTCATGCTTGGATTTGCCACAACCAACCAGACATCCTAGCCATTTCTGAAACCTGGCTAAAACCCCACATCACCGACTCTGAAATCTTACCTCCTGGCTTCCAAATCCACAGAACTGACCGACCAAATAAAAAAGGTGGAGGCTCTGCAATAATTTTCTCTAACCTTCTCTCCCTGATCCCCTCTACAAATTCCAACTCCTGAGTTCAAAAACGCTGAACTTACAGCCAGTCTCCTTCGACTAAATAAACATAAGAACATCTGCATTATCTCCCTTTATATATCCCCAGGTGACAACACAACAACCCTTGAAAATATTCTTTAGTGGGCCTCAACTGAAATCAAATTTGAAACCTACATTCTAGGCGACGTAAACATTGATTGGAATAAAATCAACTCTCCTACCCCCTCCCAATTCATCAACCTCTTTAACTTCACCCAAGTAATACACTCAACCACCCGGCCTAACAAAACAAATCCCCCAGGATCTACCATTGACTGGATCCTAGTCTCTCATCCAAACAAAATAACTCTTTCAGGCACTATCCCTGATACCTTCAGTGACCATCTCCCTACTTTCATACACCGCTCCGCTAACTCTACCCAATATCTACACCACTACATCCACACTCGTAATCTCAGCAACTTCAACCCAACTATCTTCTCAAACATTCTTAAACATACCAACTGGCAGACCCTAAATACACTTCCCCTAGACAAAGCTGTAGAACAGTTTAACTCTATCTTCCTAAATACTCTGAACTCCCTAGCTCCTCCAAGAAACAAACAAGTCAAAGCTAACTCTGCCCCCTGGCTATCCAAAGAAACAAAACAAGTCATGCATCAAAGGGACAAATCTTGGAAGCTATACCAGAAAAATAAAATCCCTTCTTCCCTGCTCCAATACACCAAACTCCGCAACCTGGCAAAAAAACTAATCACCCTGGACAAAAAGAACTACTACTACAAACTACAGTCCAACCAAAATAAGAACCCCAAACAGTTCTGGAAATCAGTAAATTCCCTTCTCCACCCAGGATCTAAAAATAACCCTTGCCCAGACCCAAGTAAAACTGACTCAGATCTAAGCTCTCTCTTCAACAAATTCTTCACAGAATCTATAGCTAATCTTACCAAATCCTTCCCCAACAATAATACATCCAACTCTCTTTCCTCTACTCCCAACAACCCCTCTAACTGTCCTCCCAGTTTCCAGCTGAAACCTGTTTCAACTATATTCATAAAAGACTCTTATCTAAACTAAAGCCATGCACTAATGCCCTGATAACATCCCCTCCTCTTTCCTTAAATGTGCTGCCGAAGGTATTGCTCTTCCTATCAGCATCTTAATTAACAGATCTATAAAAGAGTCATATGTTCCTATGCTTTGGAGATCAGCCTACATTCTCCCACTTAATAAAGGAGGCAAAAACACAAATATCTCTAACTTTCGCCCAATTGCCCTACTCTCACCTTTATCAAAAATCCTAGAGAAATGCGTCCACCACCAACTCATGCCTTTCTTAATCCATAACCACCTCCTAACACCCACCCAACATGGTTTCCGCCCTGGACACAGCACTATTACTGCCTTACTATCCTTCTTAGAAACAGTCAACCAAGCCAGGGATTCTGGGTTACTAGTTTCCACTGTACTGCTAGATCTGTCTAAAGCCTTGACACCATCTCTCACAAACACCTTCTCTTTCATCTATCAAACCTTCATCTCTCCCTGATACTCTATCCTGGTTCTCTAGCTACTTATCAGATAGATCCCAAGCTGTCAAATGGAACAACTCTACCTCCTCCTTCTTACCTACACCCACTGGTGTTCCCCAGGGTCCATCCTTGGACCCATGCTTTTCAACATCTTCATAAATAACCTTCACTCTGCCATCCCAGACACAACAGTCATCCAATACGCAGATGATTCTACCTTAGTCTGCGCCTCCAACATTCCCGAACTACTGACAAAACCCAAATAGCTTTTCCCACTACTGAGAGCTGGATGCACCAAAATCATCTCTCTCTAAACTCTAATAAATCCAAAATTCTTCTCTTCGCTTCCTCCAGGCCTTGCACATTTGATAAAACAGCATTCAAAATCATAAGCCAAACAAAGTCAACCATAGAGGTGGTCCCATCTGCAAAACTCCTTGGCATCACTATAGACGAGCACCTCAAATTTGATAGCCACATACAACAAAACATAAAGAAAACCCACCAAAAGCTAGGTATGCTCTATAAGAACAACTGCTTTCTCTCCAACTCCGCTAGACATTCCTTAGCAACTACCTATCTTCTACCATCTCTACTATATGGAGCCCCTCTCCTTACTAACCTGTCTTCTTCCATCTCCACTAAACTCGAAATCTGCTATAATAAAATCTCTAAATTTGCTACCAAATCTAAAACCTCTTCTCACCATTGTCTTTCCCTACAAACTCTGAACTGGCTAGAACTCCTAACTACCTAGACTACCTCCAACTAACCACTGCTCACAAATTAATATTCTACCCTGAAAAATGCCCAGCCCTAGCAAACATCCTTCCGCCATACACCCCAAACAGATCTCTTAGATCTGAACACCAAAATTTAATCACCATCCACAAACCCAATCGCCCTGCTGGCCAGCTCCTTCTCTCCTACTCTCTTGGCAGGAAATGGAACTCTCTCCCTTCTTCTCTTAGAACAACATCTAACACTGAAGCCTTCAAAATCCAACTTTTCTCTTACTTATCCTCTAAACATAAGTGCACCTGCTTACATCCTACATAAATCTACATAAATTCCCCTTGAACCCTCTACATCCTTTCTCTTTACTCTACCCTAATACTATCTTCTTTTCTTCTCTTTCTCTCTCGATCACTGCTTGATCAAACTATATTCTACTCTCAGTTTATGTACTTTCTCCCTCTCTACTCCTCATATGTAAATATTGTAAATAGCATGTAACCTTACACCTTCTTTTCATACAGTCAAACCTGCTACTTGAAGGAAACTACTAAATCTATTGTACCTTCCTTCCTGAATGATGTTTTTTGAAGTATACTGCGTGTATTTGCTTTTTTTTTACTAACTGTATTCAATGTATGTTATTCCAAATGTATATATTTTATTACTATCTTTTACACTATGTAACTTAGATTGTATTTGCTTTGCTTTTGGAGCTTTTCTCCCCGGGCCTCCACTGAAAATGGGTACGTTCTGGCCCAGTGGACTTCCCCGGTAATCAAACTGGAAATAAATAAATAAAATCTAGCAGTTTAGCTTTAACATGATCAGGCAAATTTTGTTCCTTTAACCAGGCATGCCTCCTAATCACAGATCCAGTAACTGCGGCTCTGCAGGAGGCCTCTAAAGAATCAAAACCACATTGCAAAGTATGCTTTCCAACTTGTTCAGCTGCATGCAATAATTCCTGCAATTCTTTATTTTCTGCACATTCTGAAATCATCATTTTCTGTTTCAGCAAACCCATAACATGTTGTTGGTACTTAAGGCCCTGATTGCCAAGGTTGCAGATGTATAAAGCTTTTTTCCCCATCTGTCCAGTGCCCTTGAATCTCTGTCAGAGGGGGTAGGATTTTTTGCTGTTGAGGCCTTAACTCCCTTTGGACCCTGTGAAATAGTTTCAGGATCAGCAGCAGGGTTTCTAAATAAAAATGTATGTGAGTCAGGGACCCTATAATATCCGTCAGGCTTACTGGGAGCCGGAGGTAAGGAGTCAGGGGTCAAGCTTGACTCTGAAAACACATCACCCACAATGTCTAAAACAGGGAGAATGGCTAAAGGCTTGTGCTGAGGGAGAAGGAGGAAATCCCCGAGCCTCTTTTTTGATTCTGAGAAGTCTTGATTCTCCCAGTGAAAATACTCCCTCAAAGTATGCAAGGTTTCTCCAAATGAATAATCCTGAGGAGGAGATGCAGATGGAATAGACTCCTCAGCATCAGAATCCTCATAGGGAGGTATAGATAATTCCTGATCAGAAGAGGAAATCAGTGTCTTGCCTAGGCCTCTTATCTGGAGGGGGATGGGTGCCCCTGATCAAGGTAATAAGGTCTTCAGCCATTTTGATCATTTGTTTTTTAGGCATAGAGGCCTGTGCATGTAGCTCAAGCGTAGTTTTTTTAGTTTTAGAAGTTGCTTTTGTCTTTGGTTTTGCAGCTGTCGTCGGTTTGATATACAAATATTGAGGTCTGAATACACCCTCAGAAGCCGGTGCCTGCTCAGCGGCTCCAGACCCATCCGAGGGAGATACATCCGTCGGTCCAATACCTTGAGTATCTTGCAGCATGCTGGACTCCACATGGGTGTCGGTAGAGGCCTGCGACTCAAAGGTAGCAGGGTCTGCAAAAGCACCTCACTGATTACCGGCGAACCGGCGACTGGCTTAGGAGAAGCTTCATCATCGGTTTTGGATCTCGACTGCCTTTCTCTGTCCATTTCTTTGCGTTTTTTATGTACTCCGGTAGTCGGATTGCTATCCGTCGACATTTCTGGGTAATTAAATCTGTTTCCAAAATACTTTGATGCAAAAATATACCGATGCTCAATAGTGTGTTGGTTAAATCTAGCACAAAACCGACAGCCAGGGACATTGTGATCAGGGCCTAGGCAAGGAATACAGTATAAATGGAAATCCTTATGAGGTATTTGCTTCCCACAAGTAATGCAATTATTAACTTTTTCTGACATCAATAAAAAGCAAAAAAAAATTTCCCCAACAGGGTACTTAGCTTTAGTGAAGACTTCGGTTCTGAAATTCAAACTTGCATATTTCAGTAGTCGGCCGACTGGCACTTGCGAAATGCTTCTGCTTTGGGCATCACGTGGCAAAAAAGGCTAAAGAAAATGGCCTCGGCTGCATGTTTTATACCCCTGATGACCTGGCATCATGGAAGAGAAGACAGCAACCGACACAGGACCCAAGACTTTGGAATTCAGGCTGACTGAGGGCAACCTGCCAGCAGACTACCCAAATGAAATGACTGCAACAGTGACACACGAAGAACATCAGTGTTTCTCTATTCTCTTAATAGTGGCCAAGGGCAATTACCATAAGCTTCCTCATAGAATGGACTTACTCATACAGACATACCTCTCAACTTCTTAATGCAAGAAATCTGGACAAAGCCTAAAATATTGGGGGGGACAAAGGCCCAAAATAGAAACAGATTTTAAATACTGCTATTATAAACTTAAAAGGCTGCTAGAGTGACAGGATTTGTGTTAACATGCACTTTCTGAAGGAAATGAAGTCTGAAACTTAAATGGATGTCATTATTTGGTCATAATGTCTGACTTCAATCCTCTGTGATTTGCCAGAAAAACAAAGATTCGATGAAGAACAGACCAAATATTTGAGGTAAAAATCTGGACATTCTGCAAAAATCTGTACAGCTGAAAGGTATGCATGTAGAAAATGAGCTGTTTGATATACCCTACCTTCAACTTCTTCGATTAACTGTCTGGATGATAAAAAAGGTACCTAAATGGTACAATCATTGTATGAGTCAATGCAGTGGGTATCAAAGCAGGCAAAGAAACCTGCTACTAGAAAATATGTGGGGAAATGGAATTTTCTAATTGCTACCAGGTTCCCTTTCAGGCTTATACTTCTTTGGTTCTGCAGTACTTGTGTAAGTTACTATCCCCTGGCCTTTCTTAGTCTTCTATCAAGATTCAGCTCGTCCATCTTTGCGCGTCTGTCGTTGGATACCCCTTTCTGCTCTGCCACAAGTGAAACAGTTTTTGAAAGGAGTTTTGCATATATGGCCACCTAGAAGGGAAATGGCTGCTTGGGATCTTCAGTTTGTATTGGGGAAAACTTACTGTTATCTTTTGATCATGCTCACAAGGCTGACATGAAATTCTCATCCTGGAAAACAGTTTTACTCATAGCTCTGAGTTCTGCAAGAAGTGTATCTGAGTTAAAAGATCTTTTTGAGTCCTCCCTATCACATTTTTCACAAAGATATGATAACTTTGAAGACAAACCCTTCCTTTATGCCCAAGATTGTTTCAGAGTTTATATTTAGTAAGGCAGTTCATCTTCCTGTTTTCTTTCCACAGCTTAAAAATAAAGGAAAAATAATTTTACACACTCTGGATGTTCACAGGCAACTCGCATACTACACTGACCAGACAAAAACCTTCAGGACGTCTGATCAACTGTTTATTTCCTATGAAGGTAATATAAAGGGACAGTCAGTGTCAAGACAGACAATTTCTAAATAACTGCCTCTTGCTATTGATTTTTGTTTATTTTCACCATCACAAGACACATCAAGGCAAAGTCAGGGCTCACTCTGTCAGAGTTTTGGCTGCTTCTGTAGCACTGTGGAAAGGAAGGGGTTCTAGAAATATACAACAAACAGCAGATTGGTCATTTGCACATACCTGTGCCAAGTACTACAAACTAGATTCCTTCACCAGGTCCAGACTAGGACTATCTTCAAGGAGATTCTGCACTCTGATCCTTCTTTCTCAGCTCTGGTTCATCCCATATACTTTAGGCTACTGCAACAGTGATCCAATAATAATAGTACTTTTATAAGTAAACTTAACAATAGATGTTCAGATAGATCACTCTTGCTGTAGACACACACTCCCTCAATCTCATCTTTCTGCTGTTTTAATGTTAGGGTATAGGATTTTTATTGCTGTTCCTATCTGGCAGGGTTCTAGTCTCCCAATTCTGATGCAAGAAAACACTGCCGTTTTGGCACTCTAACCACTTCTCTTTATACTGCTCTCCACAAGCTGGTGGTGGTGCCATAAAGGTTTAGAAGCTGGCTGGCCCAGTCCTTAGCAGGCTGCATATCACATAGCTAAGCTACTACAACAGTAAGTTTACTTACACAGCCCTACTTTGTGTTGTATACATTCATGCCTGCAGCTCAGATGTGCTTGTAAAGGACATGTGCCAATGCTGAGCATGACTAAATCCATGGCACAGTCCTGCAAGTGCAAAATGTTATGGACATAAGGAAAAAAATCACCCTAGTGCATCCTCAACAGAGGCATGGGGTGGTGCATCCAGCTCATTTCATATGTCCAGGCTGTGATCAATTGTCAGTGCCCTTTCAATCTTGACAACATAAATTCCTCCATAATTGTGAGGGTGGAGTATAAAGACGGACCCTTACTCATACCTCAACTGCCCCTGACTTTGGCTCACAATTTTCAATGTTCCTCCAACTCCTTCCCAAAACTGAGCAATGTTTTGAGAAAAGGTGGTAGACTGTATTTATAATAACAATTGGAGTTGTACATTTTTTTTTACTTTTTCTTTTAGTTCAGAAAAATGCATGTTAGCTCACATTCTCTTACTCCTTAAACTTCTCAAGATAGTAGTAGTAATATTTTGAAAGCTGACCCTGATTGTTCTAGATTTCTGGATATGTTCCTGATTCTGGGGGTAAAAGGTTAAGAGCCATGCCATTTACCCATGACTGTCCTCTCCTGTGCAATGTCATGGGCCTTGCTGCTGTCCTTCATGGTACGGTTAGTCACCCTTTCATAGACTGCCCTTCTGTGGTCACTAGCTACATTAAAATCCACCCCAGCTCATGCCATACATATTCAGTGATGGAGGGTGCCTTCTTATTTGTGCTTAGTATGCCGTTTATGCTCACGGAGCGCGTGCAGTAGTACACTGGTTTAGTCCATTTAAGTGTCATTAATCTATCTGTACACATAAGCATGCATCAATGGTCAGTGAGCAGGCATAAAATGTGCAGTTCCATCTGTACTGGTGACACACTCATGGCAGCTGTGCCACCATAAGGTGACATGCCTACCATAATCCGGCTTTACAACACAGGTCCATGTAGTGGTCAGGTATAGCAGCTTGTGGACAGATTGTTTAGACATGCACCCTGTTAGCAGCCTACAGTTAACCGTGTTCAAGAAAACACTGTCATTCAAATTATTTTTTTTTTAGCTGAGATACAGGATCTGAACTGCCTAGACATACTCTGGTCTTGCTAAGTTTAATCCTGGTGGCTGCAAAAAAAGCAATTATAAGAAAACCAATTATATTTGAAGAGATAAAAGAACTGGAAGTGGATATTTAGAAAAGGGTAGGAACAAATTACATAGAGGGGAAAAATGGAAACTGTAGGAACAACACATGCAGAATAGTGTTTTGGGGGAGGAGTGAGATTTAAGGGAAGTCAGGAATTGAGCAATTTATGTAATGTTGGATTGAAAATTATACAAAAATATGTGCTGTATAATGTTTGTAGCTAGGAAAATGTTTATATGGTTTGCTTACTTTTATACAAATGTATGCATGTTTTCAAGTCTTAAGTGATAATTCAATAAAGGTGTTAAAAAAAGAAAACCCTGTCATTCCATACATAAAAGTATCACTTAGTGACAAAGTGGTACTTGCGTATTATCGCAACCACATTTTCGCCCTCATGCTGGTTGCTTCTCCTTGTGTCAACTGGGACCAATAAAGTATGAGAAAAACCTCAAAGACGTGTTTTCTTTAATATGTTATTGTTTTTAGGATGTTTTTTCACTTCAATGACTGAAAAAATAAGGTTTGACAAACATGTTTCCCCATTTACTGCCAGCATCTCAAGATGTCAGTTAAGAAAGTCGAATGTTCTACTTAAAACACGTTCCGCGTTCTCAGCCTTTGCCCCGAGAACGGAAAGCATCAGGAAAGAAAAGCAAAGCAGTACCCAGTCTAACTTCTTAAAAAAGTAATCGGGAAGGGTAGACTGTTAAAACACGATCTTGGTGGTGGGTTTGTAAAACTAGTAAGGGTTTGCACATGTTAGATTTCTGGCTAGTGTGCTCAAAAGCAGCTAATTTGTTGGAAGTGTTTGTGTGTTTCTAACATCGTAAGCTATGACTGCCCACACTCCTTTCAGGCCAACGTACGTATATACAGACAGCCACTGGGATCGCTCGCTGAATTCAATGCTTGATGTCTTTCAAGCATGCTAGCCACAAATCCTCAAATTTGAACCCTTACTCATTTTAAAAAGCCACCACCAACATCCCAGAAGAGTTTTTTACAGTCTACCCTTCCTGATTACACTTCCTTGTCATTGTTTGAGTAAAAGAGAATAAAGTCCAGCACGTCGGAAAATGTGGTTGCGATAATACGTAAGTACCGACAAAGTTTATATAGCAGAAGTCAAAACACACTGGAAAACAAGCAAGTGGCCTTTGGTAGTATTTTTACATTGTCTTAATTAGCGCATTTAGGCAGTGGATGGAGACAGATGTAAAGTAATGAGATGCACACGTATATATAGAGAGTAATTAAATGAAGTAAATGTTTTAGAAAACAGTACTTAACAGTGATCAGACAACACAGACAGTAGTAGGACATGTTCCTATTTACATAAAGAATATCACTTGAAGACGCTTATGGTAGTGATGTACCTACAGAAGGCATTTTGATTATGACTATAGGACAACAGTGTATAATGTTTACCATGATGTGTGCTCACTGCTGCAGACCTGAAGAAGCATGGTGTAACATCTTTGTAGTAGTAAGCCTGCTACACTGTCAGGTGAGCACTTGAGGTGTGCTGCGGCAGTTATCTGTGGAGAAATTACTCTTAACTGTGCCTGATTTTATAGAATGGCTCACGTTCTTGCCATGGCTCTTCACAACATTTATTAATATTTAAAGAAATAACTAAAGATTGCAGTCAGATAGTAATACTAGACATTGTGTACTTGTTATTACTGAGAAAACACATTTTGGTGCAAACCATCTGGTTCTGTTCACTTTCTAAATGAATTGTAGTGCTACTTAAAACTATCCCTGAACTGGGAGGGTCTTTGAAATTCATTCTTTTTGTAATTCAAGTTGTGAGGTAAGTTGAGGGGTTCACTGTTTGTGATGGACAACCACACCAGCTGTAATCCCTATGCTATTGTTAGACTTGACAGGTATTATTTTTATGTGGTGCCCTGTCCTTATCAACTTTCCCAAGTTATGCTGAAATGTGGTGAATGACCAACCAGTTAGCTGAAGTACTGGTTACTGAAAGGTGTATTTTTAATGCTGTAACCAAATTTGTTGTGCTGCCAGCTTGACTCATGCCACATCCCTTTAGAATGACACTAACTAAATACAATTAATTTTGTCTTGTTATCTAGGCAGCATTCTTGGTGAATGCAAGATCCTAGTACTGAGAATCATGTCTCTCTGCATGCTCCTTTTCTTTAGGATCTTTGTTTTGCAGTAAGTATTAATTAACTGTGGAAATTTGTGTGGATTCTAAACTGTTTCATGAAGGCACTAAAGGATGCTGCTAGTTGGTCAGGTGTGGGGAAAAGTGTATTTTGACAACAGTATTTGATTGTATTTGTTGTTGTGTAGAAATGCAAATTACCACCATCTGCTGTAGAAGAGTTAATGGCACTACAATGAGTACATTCCATTGGAAGAGCTTTAAAACACAACTTGAATAATCTGTATGCTTAGAGGAAGGCATACAAACCAACCAAAGCTAGTCAGATGGTGTGATATGATACTGCCCTGACCTTTACAAATTCGATATACCCTGTCTTGCTAGATATTCTCATTAGATGTTCTTGACAAGGTGATTACAAACAAAAAACGGATATAGCCCCACATCTCTCTCTCTCTCTGCTGACCCAATGAGTGTTCTTTGCACTCAAATTAAGGTTCCACAAATACATACTTCTTTGCATTTTGTGTTAATTTCAGGTAACTGTTTTGGGCCACTTGTACCATGTGAGAATCACTGCACATCTGCAGTATAAGCACATATTTTTCTTAACACATATTCATCTGATGCTACTGCTGACACACCTGTAACTGTCCTAGGTCACTGTCTCTGACTTGGGAGCCTAGGATTTTGTGCCACATCCCTTTCTCCATTGTCAATGAACAGACAACTGCATTCATTCACTGAGGAATCTCAATGTCTAAATAATCAATTTATCTGCAGAGCATGAGACCTGCTACTATGCTACTCCCTTCCTGTACAGAAAGTCAGGGTCATGGTTACTTATCAAGTTTTACAACTTATGCAGATGTAGGTAATAACATATCTGAACAGTGCTTTATCTGTATACTTAATGAGTCCTCTTTAGAGAAACTGTTATTATCTTTGCCTCTGCATTTTTGCAGTCATAAACTATGTTTAGAAACTTGGTGTTTGGCCTGCACTTTGAAGCTGCAGCACAGCTGTTTAAGCTAGAACCATTGTCATATATAGCAGAATGTGAAATGCTCCACACTTTCCTTTTGATGGCCCCCTATCCTCCATTGCCCTTCTTTGTGCTACATGTGCATTCATACTAGGTTTTCACATTATGGTCATATTTGCTGTGTTGATGATCCTGAGCAAACTAGCCCTTCCATCTTGAATTCAGCTGCAACATCTGTGAATACATATCAAATTAGAAATAAAGCATACTGGCACTTATTCAGTACACAACCTTCTGCTTTCATTTTCTCACTGAACTGTGGCATTGAAAAAGTTTCAGTGCTGGTATTTCTAATCATAAATAGAGATGACTGCTGCTCTACTACATACTGTGAAATATGTGTAATCATCGTTCATGGATTTCCATACAAAAGTAGCAGCTGCTGTACAGAGCCATTTCCTTACCTCCCTTTGTCTTTTCTAGTACTCCAGCTCCAGCTCCAATGACATTTTACAGTTCACTTGTTCATGTATGTAGAGTCAGACATCTGAACTGCAGTCGACTGCCAGTGGTAACTGTAAAGAGGATCACAATAGCTCATTCTTGGGTGGCACATTATAGTGTGTGTGCCGGTGTGTGTGTTAGGGTTTGTGGTTGTTGTAAGAGGAAAGTAATAGAGCTAACAGGACACATATCTGATGCGCAGGTGTTTGACAGCTAATGCCAGCAGTATGTATTTCTACTGTTACATCTGTGTGTGGCGACAACCTGAGAATAACAGACTCATTTATTTATTTATTTTCTTATTTATTTGACATTGATTTACCAAGAAAGTTCAACTAGGCCAGAAAATGTCCATTTTCAGCATGGGCCAAGGGACAAAAGCTCCACAATCAAGCTCTTTCAAAAAATCAATTATATATATTTTAAATCAAAAGGCATTGTGTTACACTGCAAAACATGAGTGTAAAAATGATGTAATAAGAAAAACATAGAAAGTACAGTTGTGTAGACATACCATAAATGTAGATGTTCGAATGTATTCACTATTGCAGTCATCACCTGTGGGTTATTCCTGCTGTGGTAGCTTCGGCCGGCCCGAATACCAGAGTCAATGTTTTTCTGCATCGACTGCTGTAGCTTGCTGTCTGACATCAGGTTGTCAGTGCTATAAAGGAAGGCAGCCGACGCCATTACATCAGTTTTTCTTGCCCTAACCAGTCAGAGGCCCGAGTAAATATGGTAAAGAGGTCCTGGTGGCTAAAAGCCACCATTAGAAACATGTCTCCCTAAAGAAAGAAAATATAAGGGGGAAGGAGGGTGGGGATACCAAGACGGCAACAATGAATTCACTCGAACATCTACATTTATGGTAAGTGTACACAAAGTACAGTTGTGTATACTTACCATAAATGTAGATGTTCGAGTGTATTCACTGTTGCAGTCATCACATTTGGGTTATCTGCTTGCAGTAGCCCTCAGTCGGCCTGATTTTCAAAGTCTTGGGTCCTGCGTCAGTTGCTGTCGCATCTTCCATGACGTCAGGTAGTCAGGGGTATAAAGCATGCAGCCGATGGCATTACATCAGTTTTCTTGCCCCAGATGTCAGGTGCCCCCTAATGGGAAGCAATTAAATATATATATGCAAGGTTATACCTCCAACAAAAAAGCAAATACACCAAAAAGCTTTTAAGCATAGTAAAAGAGAATAGAGGTATAGCCAAAAGAAGTCAGGGGCTGGAGGGAGGGTAACCAGGACTGCAACAGTGAATACACTTGAACATCTACATTTATGGTAAGTGTACACAACTGTATTATGTTTTTCATGTTTCACTGTTGCAGTCATCACATTTGGGTAGATTCCCAAAGCTAGGGATGGGAGGAGGAATTTAGATAGCATTAGGGCCAGCTATAAGGCCCTGCCCAGCTCTGGATTTAGAAAAAACTGGCAAATGGTAATGCTTGGTGAAAGTATGTACTGAACTCCAAGTAGCAGCTTCTAGGATGTCCCTGGTAGGGACACCTCCGAGAAAGGCTGTAGAGGTAGATGCAGCCCTAGTTGAATCAGGTCTAATCCCCTGTGGGATAGGTTTTCCATGCTGCTTATAGCAGAAATGAATGCATTGGCCTATCCATTCAGAAATGGTTTGCTTTGAAATAGCCTTCCCCTCTGCCCCTGCAGCAAATGCCACAAGCAGCTGTTCAGATTTCCTTTGAGGTTTAGTCCTGTCCAAGTAAAATCTAAGTTGTCTGTGCACATCTAAGGAGTGCAGTATCTGTTCCCCTTTGTTCTGTGGATTAGAAAAGAAGGTTGGCAAATGAATGGACTGATTAAGAGCCACACTGGATACTACCTTGGGCATGAAGGAGGGATTGGTCCTGAGGGACACCCTGTCTGCATGAAAGATGATGAAAGGCTCCACTGCCATAAGGACCTGTAATTCAGATACTTTTCTTGCTGAAGTGATTGAAAAAAGGAAGACTGCTTTCCAAGAAAGGAATTTTAACTCTGCACTTGCAGCTGGCTCAAAAGGAGGTAGAGTTAGTTTTTCCAATATAAAAGTTAAGGTCCAAGGCTGGAGTTGGGGCTCTCCTGGGTGTTCTTAAGTTTTTGGCCCCTTTGAGGAACTGCTTGAGCAGTGGATGAGAGAAGAGGGGTGGTTCTGTGTTGTAATGAGCTGAAATGGCTGAGACATAAATTTTGATGGAGGAAAAAGAAAGGCCCCTGTGAAACATCTCAGTTATGTATTGAAGAATCAGAGGTAAATTGGGCGCTGCTGTGCCCATCCCTTGAGTTTGGTTCCAAGCACAGAATCTTTTCCATTTTTCAGCATAAGATTTTCTAGTACTAGGCCTCCTTGCCTCCAAAATGACATCCAACACTTGTTTACTGAGGGATGGTAATGGGGAGATTAGGTAATTAGCTAGGCTGCCAGGTTCAGGGTTTGAAGCTGTGGGTGCAGAATCTGGCTCTCCTGCTGTGACAGCACAGTAGGGGTCTGAGGTAGGTGTCATGGAGAGAGCAGTGACATGCTGCGCAAGAGGGGGTACCAGTTTTGGCGTGGCCAGTCTGGTGCTATCAGTATCGTCCTTGGTTTGTCCTGTTTGATCTTTAGTAGTACTTTGGAGAGGAGAGGCAGAGGAGGAAAGGCATAAACTGATTTTCCACCTGAAGGACAGAGCATCCACTTTCCAAGCCTGTTTATGGGGAGCCCTTGTGCAGAATTTGTCCAATTGGTAGTTCTGGGGGGAGGCAAACAGGTCTATATCTGGGCTCCCCCTTTGGTTTATCAACATGTTAAAAGTCTTTGGTTCTAGTTTCCATTTGTGTGGGTCCATGAGATTTCTGCTTAGTTCATCTGCCAGTGTATTTAGTTTTCCTGGCAGGAATTGAGCCTGTAGACGCACTTGGTAGCTCAAAGCTGTGTTCCACAGAGCCATGGCTAGTCTGCATAGGGGGTATGAATGGGTACCCCCCTGCTTGTTTATGTACCACATAACAGCAGTGTTATCCATCTTTACCATTAATTGTTCTGGAAGAATGTCGTCCTTCAAGGCTGTCAGAGCATTCTGCACATCTAACATTTCTTTTTGATTGATATGCAGCTGCATTTGACTTGGGTTCCATTTGACCTGAATGCATTTCCCTGCCAGGTGAGCCCCTTATGCATAGTCTGATGCATCTGTTGGTAGGGTTTGGGCAGCAGGGGGTAGTGAATGGTAGTTCCTTGTTTTGGTGGCAGGCCTCTGCCAATCACATGAACTATAACTGTAGGCAAGGTATGATAGAAATCATTGCTTCTAGATCCTGAGAATGTTGACACCATAGGCTTTTTAGATGCCATTGTAGTTTCCTCATATGCAGTCTTGCATATGGAATTAGTAGAATGCAGGAGGCCATGAACCCCAAGGCTTGCAGTATTTGCCTTGCAGATAGCAGGGTTTTTGTGGCCATTAGTTTAAAGTAAGTAATCAAATTAATTTGTTTCTCTGGCGTGAGGAAAGCCATCTAGGAAGTTGTGTTCAGATTTTTCTGAAAGGTTTAGTCCCGTCAAGGTAGAACCCGATCAGTCTGTGCACATCCAAGGAGTGCAGGATCCTCTCCCCTTCATTTTGAGGATTAGGGAAGAAGGTTGGAAAATGGATGACTTGGTCTACAGCCACACTGGAGACCACCTTAGGCATAAAGGACGGTTAGTCCTGAGGGAAACCCTGTCAGCATGGAAAATAATGAAGGGCTCCACAGCCGTTAGTGCCTGTAACTCACTCTTCTAGCTGAGGTTATGGCTAAAAGCAAGGCTGTTTTTCAAGAAAGGAATTTTAACTCTGCTAAAGCTGCAGGTTCAAAAGGGGGGGAACGTGAGCTTTTCCAATACAAAGTTAAGGTCCCAGGCAGGGATGGGTGCTCTCCTAGTGGGCTTTAAGTTGTTTGCCCCTCTCAGGAACTGTTTGATGAGACTAGAGGTGGCTCAGTATTATAATGATCTGAGATGGCAGAGGCATGAATCTTAAAGGAGGAGAAATATAGGCCTCTGTAGAGTAGCTCTGCTAGGTAATCAAGGATTTGAGGTAAGGAGGGCACAGCTGGGTCCTTTCCTTGAGACTGACTCCAAGAGCAATATCTTTTCCACTTTTTAGCACAGGATTTTCTAGTACTAGGCCTTCTGGCCTCAAGAATGACATCCAGCACCTGCTTTACTGAGGGTTGCTGGTGGAGTATTCAGGGGATAAGCCAGGGTGCAAGGCTTAGGGTTTGCAGTTGTGGATGCATAATCTGTCCCTCCTGCTGACACAGCAGGGAAGGTGTCTGATGAAGGTGCCTGGGTGGCACTATTGTCAGACTACGTAAGAGTGGGTACCAGTGCTGGCGTGGCCAATCTGGGGCAATAAGAATTGACCTTAGGCTGTCCTGTCTGATCTTGAGTAGTACCTTAGAGAGGAGGGGCAGAGGGGGAAAGGCATAAATTGAGAGGTTTTCCCATTTGCAGGATAAGGCATCCACCTTCCAGGCCCTGCTGTGAGGGTTCCTATTGCAAAATTTGCTCAACTGGTGGTTCTCAGGGGAGGCAAACAGGTCCACCGCCGGTGTCCCCTACCTCTGGATTAGAAGGTTGAAGGTGTTGGGCTCCAATTTCAACTCGTGTGGGTCCAGGAGATTTCTGTTTATCATCTGCTAGTGAATTCTGTTTGCCTGGCAGGAACTGAGCTTACAGATGCACTTGGTTGCTCAAGGCTGTGTTCCACAGGGCCATGGCTAATCTGCAGAGTGGGTAAGAATGGGTTCCCCCCTGCTTGTTTATGTACCACATAACTGTGTTGTTGTCTGTTTTTATCAGCAGATGTCCTGGAAGTATTGGGTATTTGAAGGCTGTCAGAACATACTGTACAGCTAACATCTCTTGTTTATTGATGTGCAGGAGAATTTGTCCTGGGCTCCACTTGCCCTGAATGCATTTGCCTGCCATGTGAGCCCACAACGCATAGTGTGATGCATCTGTAGTCAGGGTTTGGCAGACGAGGGGTTAAAAGGCAGTCCCTTGTTGTGGTTGCATGCTTCTGCCCACCAAAGGAACTCTGCCTTAGACAAGGAATGATCGGAATGACTGTTTCCAGGTCCTGAGAATGTTGGCACCAAAGACTTTTTAAGTACCACTGAAGTTTCCTCATATGCAGTCTTGCATATGGAATTAGCAGAATGCATGAGGCCATGAAGCCTAGGGCTTGCAGTATTTTCCTTGCAGATAGCTAGGTTTTGGTGGCCATGTGTTTAAAGTACTTGTTCAAATAGATCTGTTTTTCTGGAGTGAGAAAGGCCATCTGGGAAATGGTGTTCAAGCTTGCTCCCAGGAATACAATTTTTTGACTGGGCACCAGTTGTGATTTATTTTCGTTGGTGGTGTACCCCAATGAAGATAGGAGTCTTTTTACAAATGCTAGGTGTTGTGGTAATTCCTGCCTGTCTGCCTGAATCAGGCAATCATCCAAGTATGGGAAAATTTGGATATTTCTCTGCCTGCAGTATGCAATGGCTGGAGCCAGGCACTTTGAATACTCTGGGCACAGTAGATAAGCCAAAGGGAAGTTCAGAGAACTGATAGTGCATAGAGCCTGTCCTGAAGCAGAGATGACTCCTGCAAGACTCCCTTATAGGGATGTGCAGATAGGCTTCTTTTAGGTCTAAGGTGACTAGCCAGGCATCCTTGGCTAGCATAGGGAGAAGCTGTTGCAGGGCTAGCATTTTGAATTTTGGGACCACCAGAAAGGTGTTGAGAATTGATAGATTCAGGATAGGGTGCCAAGAGCTCCCTTTTCTGGGCACCAGGAACAGTCTGGAGTAGAAACCCTGTCCCCTTTGTTCAACTGGAACAGGTTGACTAGCCCTGATATGGAGAAGGGAAAAGTACTTGCTTTTGAGCCTCTGTCCACTGGTTTGGAGGAAGGTCTGGCAACCCGCTTGGGGTTGGCAAGGAATGGAAGTACAGTCTCTACCCCTGGGATACAATGTTTAGAACCCATTGGTCCGAAGTAACGGACATCCAGTTTTTGGCATGAAGGGCAAGTTTTCCTCCTAGGGGCGCAAGTAGATGGGCAGGACTGGGAAGGATAATTGACAAGTCATTGTGAACTTTTTCCATAAGGTGGGTGGCGTGCCACTCTCTGTTTTTGAGATGGGAGCACTCCATTGTTTAGATCTCTGCATACCCTGACACTGTAGTCATGGTGGTCTGGTTCCCCTGGGTTTGGACTGAGAAGGCCTGGAAGGGGCTGGTAAGGACCAGTTTTTTGTAGGCGAATGCCTACTGAATCTAGGTGGCTGCACTTGTAAGAATTCTTTAACAGTTTGCATAGATTTAGCTTTTTCTTCCATCTTTTTAAGAACCTCTTCTGCTTTGGTGCCAAACAAATGGTCCTGATTTAAAGAAGCATCCAGTAATTTTGATTTGACATGGTCTGGCGAGGTTTGTTCCTTCAGCCAAGCATGCCTTCTCAGTACAGATCCAGTGACTGCTGCCCTGCAAGATGCTACTAGGGCATCAAAGCCACACTGCAAAGTATGCTTACTAACTTGGTTTGCAGAATGCATTAACTCTTGTAAATCTTTATTTGCTGCACAATCTGGAAGTAACACCATTTTTTGTTTAATTTGTTCCATAATATGTTGCTGGTACTTCAACATATGAAACTGGCAATTTAATGCCCTGATGGCAAGAGTTGCAGAGGTATATACCTTCTTATCCCATCTGTCTAAAGCTCTGGAATCCCTGTCTGAAGGAGTAGGGTTTTTGGCTGTAGTAGCCTTAATACCTTTAGGCCCCTGGAAAATGGTTTCTGGATCCGCAGTAGGATTCTTAAAGAGAAATTTGTGAGAATCGGGTACTCTGTAGTACCGGTCAGGTTTTCTAGCGGCCGGTGGTAAAGTGTCTGGAGCAAGACTGAATCCCATAAAGACATCATGTACAACATCCAGGACAGGCGGTATAGCTAGGGGCCTGTGCTGAGGCAACTCTAAAAATTCTCTGAGTCTTTTTTTGGACCGAGGATAATCATGGCATTCCCAGCAGAAATGCTTTCTTAAGGTATGCAAGGTTTCACCAAAAGAAAAATCCTCTGGAGGGGAGACAGAGGTAATGGATACCTCTGCAACTGAATCCTCAAAGGTAGATAAGAGTATGTCCTGGTAATCAGAATGGTCAGAGTATTCGGACTCCTGGTATGTAGAATCAGAAAAACTCAATTATTGGTCTCTTGGCAGGGGAAGGCTGACTTCCCCTAATTAGGGTGATAAGGTCTTCAGTCATTCTAAGCATTTGTTTTTGAGGCATAGGAACTTGAGCATGCGCTTTGGTCATCAGTTTTCTAAACGTAGTGCGTACTCTTAGCCTCAGAAACTTGGTAGTTTTAGCTAAAAATAAAGTCATCGGTTTAATTCAAACACCAGTAGGTCAGAATACACCCTCAGAAGCCGGTGCCTGCACAGCGTCTCCGGATCCATCCAAGGTAGAGACATCCGCAGGTTCCATAGTCGAAGAAGCATCTTGTGGCATACCAGACTCCAAATGGGTCTCAGCAGAAGCCTGCAAATCTGTAGCGGTTGCAAAGGTGCCTCACTGAGTACTGACGGACTGGCGACTAGCTTAATGGAAGTGTCATCAGTAGATTTTGACCTATACGGTCTCTGTCTTTATCTTTGCGCTTTTTTGGAAGATCGGCAGTTGGATAGCTTACCAAAGCCATTTTGGAATACAGAGAACAAGAGCGATAGAATTTAGAGACAAAAATAGCCTGATGAATGGTTCGGGCATTAAACAAGGCACAAAACCGACAGCGAGGGACATCATAGTCTGGGCCTAAACAGGTGATACAGTAAGAATGAAAATCTCTGTGAGGTATTTGCTTTCCACAGGCAAGACAATTGTTACTTTTTCTGACATCAGTTAGAGCAACAAAAAAGGGTCCCAAACAGGGTACTTAGCTTTAGACGTTTTCAGCTGAAATTCAAACTCTGGTAGCGACCGACCGGCACACTTGCGAACTGCTTCTGCTACAGGATCTGTGACAAGAAAGACTGATGTAATGGAGTCGGCTGCCTTCCTTTATAGCACTGACAACCTGACATCAGACAGCAAGAGACAGCAGCCGATGCAGAAAAACATTGACTCTGGTATTCTGACTGGCCGAGGGCTACTGCAGCAGGGATAACCCACAGGTGATGACTGCAACAGTGAAACATGAAGAATATCATATGTTTCATAGCTGAGTGCAATGAAAAACTGCAGATATTGCTGCAATTTTTTTTTAAAAAGGTGGCCATTGCTCCATGGTTCAATGACACTCACTGGAACAGTTTTGATCAGTCACTGTATGTATGTCTTTTTCATTTTCTGCTTGTAATGGACGTCTGCAGAGTTCCTATGGTGTCTGACTTACAAGAAGTAATCAAAGTGAGAACAGTACGATGAGCACTGTGGAACAAATGTAGTAGTCGGGGTGGGGTGGGAGGCACAGTCAAATGAATTATGATAGGTCCACAGCTGATTACTAGGCTAATCACAACAGCCTTTACAAGCCTAGCCAATAATACCCAGGATATGAAAATAGTATCTCTTAATTGCCCAGATATGGGATGGGGTAGTGGGTCTTTGGATGTTATAGCCCTGAGTCTTTTTACAAATTGCCTCTGTCCATAAAGGGACATGGGCAGTACCCCAGGAGTGAATTTACGGTTCCCCATCCATTTATTAAAATTCTTTTTGAAGTGAGTGAGGGATGTGTTTTGTTTTATGAAGATGGGAAGTTTATTCCATTGATGAGGTAGCGTTTGGAATACAAATCTGTCTCTCTAGCAAGTTCTGTTAGACTCATAAATAAGGTTCAGGTCCATGGATGGAATGTGTAACCCTTCTATAATTTTTATTGTAAATATGTAACATTTTCATCAGGGCTGGATCAGAAAATGTCTTGTAGGTCAGGTATAATTCCCATTTCGATAAACGATATGAGACTGAGTAAAGGGATATGGCCTTTAGATGGTCTGCATAAGACATGTGTCTTACGCTTTGTATTTTTTTAGCGAGAAACCTCCGGGCCATTCCAATTAAGTGCCTGGTTAGGTACATGCAAAAGGGAGCATTGTACTCGATTACTGGGCCTGATAAGGGCAGACTACAATGGCACTATGACTTCCTTTGAGCTTGATGCTACATCTTTGTAAGTTCAGCCACACACAAGGATTTCCTCAGTACTGTAGCTAGCTGGGGGTCAAAGCTTAGGTTACTATCTGCATTCCTAGGTCCCTCACCACTGGGTCTACTTTTAGGGTTGCGCTATCAATATTATAATTAGCAAAGACACCTGATTTACTGAAGGGTATGATTACGCATTTTGTAGAATTTAGTCTTTGACCATGGTTTACGCCAGAGTCTTTTGTCATTTTTAAGCCTGTTCATGGGATTTCAACATCATTTGGGTATTCAGCGATTGCTCCCTGCTTACAGTCATCAGCGAACTTGGTAAGCCAGAGGCCTCCAACATTGCCCTTCACTTCAGAAAAGTATATTCCAAACAGTAGGGTCCCAACACTGAGCCTTGTGAAACACCACTAGTAACAGTTTCTTAACAGAAGCGGATTCACCTATCTGGACAACGTGTCCTGTCAGTGAACCATTTGGCTATCAACCTGAAGATGTAGGGGTTTATGCCTAACTTAGTATGTTTATCTTGTGTCAAAAGCTCTGCCCAGGTAATAAGTGGAGTGTACCACTTACCCTCATCCATGGCCCTGGTGACTTTCTCGAAGAAGTTCACCAGACAAAGCAGGCAAGACCTCCCTTTGACAAAGCCAAACTGGGTCTGGTCTAATTTTTGGTGAGTTCCTATGTTGTTACTGATCATGTCCATGAAAATTCTCTCTATGGCCTTTCAGATAAGACTGGTCAAGCTTATGGATCTGTAGTTCCCTCAGTCAGTTGATGGGCCCGGGACAAAGCCTGTCCAGAGGCTGTATTTAAAGAGGGTTTCTATTGGCCCTGACAGCTTCTGTTTTAAGCTATTTAAGAAGCATCTTGGAATATTGTAAGGAGCCATGGTGGCTGTGTTTTTGGTTTTAGCAAGCACAATATATCTGTTCCCTCATAATGGTCTGCACTCTTGTGGGAGGAGAGGGTAGATTCTGCCCTTCTGAGCTGGGAGTTTCTGGTTTAACGCTTATTGTGCCAGCTTATTTGAACTATTTTTTTCTGAAATTGGTACGCCTTGTTTGCTGTAGCAAAGACTAAATTCAGACCTGCTGAATCAAGCTTTTGTTGTATAACTTGAGCACTAATTCAGACCACTTTTTTTTGGAGAAGGTTCCCCTGCACCCTAGTGGCAGGAGTGTGCAGTTAGAACTTCTCTGATTGCAGACTGATGGAACAGGGCTCAGTTTTTAGCTTTTTATTGGTTAATTTGTTTAAATCAGTTTGCTCATTTGCTACTGTTATATTTAAAAAAAAATACACTTTATGCATCACCGCTTAGCTAGGGTTAAACCATTCCCGGCACCATAGAGTCTGCTCTTTAAATTTTCCCTTAAAACTAGCCATTTTTTTTTTAGTTTTAGCACTCAAATCAGTTTCTTTGAGCTCAGAACCTGTTCAGAACTCCTTGTAAGCACTAAACAAGCTACAAATTACTAAAGCACTCAACTTTCCTCACTTGTCTAGAGGAAAATAGTTTTTAGTACTTAATAACTAAGCACCTATCCAGGCATGTCTAAGGGTCAGCTCCCAGTATTTTCTCCTGTCTACCTGATGAATCTGGGCATCTTGTGGCAATGCAGCAATTGTCTCATGTACAGACAACCCTCTCCTCCTACCACCCAACACGACAACCTGTGAGAGATGCACTTATACAGCCAAACTGGAAGCAAAGCTCTCTTCACTCAAGACTGGACTAGACAGTCAAGAGGAGAAGGTAAAACACTTGCACCACACCACACTCATCACATAGCCCCTCAAAACATACACGACCAAAACATACACCACCAAAACAGACACACAGAAACACAACACACACACCTACATTCGTGGAGGATCTCAATAAAAATCTGCTCAAGCAACAGAGACCTCCAAATCAGAAATGCAAGCAACCTCCACCCCCCCCCTCAACACAACCCAAATGACATATAGCCCACAAACTCAGTGTGCCATTCAACCACAGTTGTTGTTGTTGTTGTGCCTTTCGGCTTCTCCCGCAGTCCGTAAGGCATAACAATGTACCCAACACTCTAGTCATAGGTGACTCTATAGTCAGGCACACTGATGTTCCACTCACCAGGCTAAACAAGGAGAAAGTTACTGTCAGCTGCCTGTTGGGTGCCAGGATCTGCCACATAACGCATGCACTCAGGTCACTCAACAAGTACAAATATGACTGTCATTGTCCATGTTGGTGTGAATGACCTGAGACGTACCTCCCTGGACTACATCAAGAGAGACATGGAGGAGCTCTCCGACGTTTAGCCCAGGCAGGTATGACTCTAGCCCTGAGTAGCATCCTGCCATCACCCAGAATGATACCACAGTGCAAGGACAAAATGACTGACTTCAACAATTGGCTAAGCTTCTGGTGTCATTTTAAGGGGAGCCAGTATCTGTCTGCCTGGGATAACATGAACGACAGACCACAATGCTTTGCAGAGATGGTCTACACCTGTTGCCCTTGGGATTCTGGATACTGGCTAAGGCTCTTGCCACCCCTATAGTGCCTTTTTTAGGCAAGGTTCAAATGACAAATTCACCACCATAACAGGTACAAGCAAGCAAAATCTGAGGGTAATGCTAGAAGTCTAAACCTCAAAATGCAATCACTCGAGGCACTCCTTAAAATGGAGAACATTGACATCTGTGCGTGACAGAGACCTGGTTCAAGGCTCCAGAGAGCACCCCTGCATTACCAGGCTATAATTCATACCACACCTTTCGGCCATCTAACCTGGACCGAACCACTAAAGGCGGTCCATATTCATCAAGTATATCCACACCTCCAGGCTAGTTGCTCAGCATAATGCATCTGATATTATCCAAGTGCAATTAACTCTGGGCAATCCAAATTGTAACTTGCTACAGATCCCCCACCATGCCCCATGATTACCACTCCTCATTTCTTGATACACTGAAAAGTATTACGGTACAACCCAACACCCACATAATGGGTGATTTCAACTACCCCACCATTAACTGGGAAAACTACTCATGTACCAGCTATTTTGCTAAACGTTTTCTGGAATTCATAAATTCCAGCGCCTTGGATCAACTTATTCACACCCCCACTAGGGATAGCAATATCCTAGACCTGGTCATTACCAACATGGGCAAGCAGTGTTACACACCAGAAGTCAATTCCTTGTTGGTCAGATCTGACAACAAGCTAATCACCCTAGACATCCACATCCCGACCCCATTACGGAAACCACCGTACAAAATTTCTACAAAGCCAACTTCACGCTTCTTAAGACAGAAGTGGCAAATTTCACGACACCCATGCAGACAGACAACAGAGGTACAACTGCTGAATCCTCCACAAATGCACTTTATAAGCACTTACATGAGTGCATGGATCATGCAATCCCTAACAGAACCAAGATGCTATCCTCCAAAAAAAGGAAGCCAATCTGGTGGTCCCCTGTTATAAACAAACTCTACAACAAAAGAAAGAAACTGTTGCAAAAAAAGAGTAAAATCCCATGATTGGGGGAACTCCCTCGTCAGCCTCAGTAAGAAGCTAAGATCCCTCATAAAATCCTCGAAAGTTAATTACGAAAACAAAATCGCCACTGATTTTAAAGACAACCAGAAAGCATTCTATAGCTATGTCAAGAATCTCAATGGCAACACTCAGATCTGCTCTGAGTTACAGCACAATGGCACTAAATAAACAGAACCAAATGATATTGCCAACATCCTGGCAGATAGGGGGTGAGGGGAAAAGTTAGCACTGAACCTAAAGGGCCCATTTCTATACTGGAAGAATGCAAAGTTCTGTAATCATGGCTGCACAGGTAAAAACCACACTCTCCAAAGCCAAGAACACAGCATCCATGGGACCTGACAACATACCAAGCTGCGTTCTACACGAACTACAGAATAAACTGGCACCCCACCTCAGCACCATGTTCAATCATAGCCTCACCTCAGGCTTTGTGACCACTGAATGGCGCACAGCGATGGTTATCCCACTCCACAAAGGGGGAGCCACCACAGATCCTGGGAACTACCGCCCCATTAGCCTAACGAGCCTGGTCTGCAAGGCCATGGAAAGTATCATCATGGAACTTATAAACAAAGACAATGGTAATCGCGAAACTCTGGACCCCACCTAGTTCGGGTTTGTAAAAGGCAGATCATGTCTCCTAAACCTGACAGACTTCTTTGAAGCAGTCACCAAAACCATAGACGAGGGTAAGGTGGTTCACACAGCTTATCTAGATCTCGCCAAGGATTTTGACACCATCCCCCACTCTGGAATTATAGATAAACTCACTAAATTAGTATAAATCCCTATGTCACAAGATGGGTTACTAACTGGCACACTGACAGACCCCACACTGTGAAAGTAGCATACTCCAAATCCGACTTCAGACCAGTGACAAGTGGAGTACCACAGGGTTCAGTCCTGGGTCCTCTCTTGTTTGGTATCTACTTTTCTGAAGTACAGACAAACACAGGAGGTCTTTGGCTAATGAAGTTAGCAGAGGACTGCAAACTAGGAGTCATAATCGCAACTCCTAATGATGTGGACATCCTACAAAAGGGCCTCACTGAGACAGATGCCTGGTGTCAAAGCCATGGCCTCAAGCTCAATGCCAAAAACTGCATTGTCATCCCCTTTGGTAAAAACTCTGTACCCATGAGCTACCACATAGGTGGTAGTCTACTTAACACCGAAAGTGTGATAAGAGACCTTGGGACACAGGTGGACAGTAGTCTCTCCTTTGATAATCACATCACCACAGTAGTCAGGAAATCCTTCTATGTGGCACACCTCATCACAAAAGGTTTCTCATCCAGGAAAAAAAAAAGAGGTCATTGTTCTCCTCTATTCATCACTCATTAGACCCATTATAGAGTACAACGCCCCTTTTGGTATGTACCTCTCAAGAAATCTACAGCAACTGGAAAGGCCAGAGAAATACCTCACAAAGAGGATTACCAGCCTCAAACAGCTACACAGACAGTCTCAAAAAAACTCCAGCTTTACTCCTTTGCATATCGCCTACTCAGAGGCGATCTGTGCCCAACATACAAAGCTATGTCAAATCCAGAGCTGTTGGACATGCTCCACTTAAAGAAATCTCAATCCCTCCGAGCTACACGCTCTAGGGACCTAAACCTTGTCACCACAATAAAACAGAACATGCTGGAGGGATAGATTCCTGTTCCCAGAGACTTCCCATACTCTGGAACAAACTACATATCTATATCAAACAAAGCTCCTCATTAGCACTCTTCAAGAAAAATCTTGATGACTGGATGGGAAACAGGAAATTCACCCCGGGGATCACCTCTGTGGCTCTGCTCAACAGGGGCACAGGAAAATAATTTTCTTGGGTTGTCGAAAGCCAGGGTACCTTTTTGGCTAGGCTTATATAGGCCCCTAGGGCCAATAGCCTAGTACCTACCTATGAACCTATGACCAGCAGGGGGATGGTTGCAGGTATTTCTTTGGGTGTGGTAGGAGGTAATGGGGAGAAGTTGTTTGAACTGAACTTGTCGGCAAACCAGTTTGCTACAGTTTCAGGCTAGGTGCAATTGTTGCCATTCATGATTAACTCAGCACATTGTTGAGCCTTTTCCCTGAAGCTATAAACATAATTAAAAAAAAAAAAAGCCTTATGGTTGTGTTTCACCTGGGAGGCTATCTTTGCCTCATAGTTTGCTTTGGCAGATTTGACCAGCTCTCTGATTTGTTTATTTAGACCGGTGAGTGACGTTTTGCACTGCTTTGTCCGTTTCTTCTTGGGTTTGGATAGGATTTTTTTTCCTTTTGTTGAATAACCTGTTTATGCTAAGGGGCCACCAGGGTGGTTTATTTTTGCCAGTAATCGTGGGTTTGACTCTGATAGGTACTGCCCTCCTCTATGCAGCTATGAATGTGATTGTATAGTGCTTTTGTGTACAGCAGAGTGTAGGCCTCAGTGTCATCTGGGTTCGGAGGGGCTTGGAAGTTTAATAAGCTGTCACTTAGTTTGAGGTAATTTGCCTTAGCAAAGTTCTTAAGTTTACTAAAGCAGATCACTGTGTGGTCTGATCTTACCAGGGAGGAGTTAATGCACTAGAGGGAGCAGCACCCCCCCCCCCCCCCCACCACCATGTTCTTGAGTACTTAGGATATTTTTTGTACTTCTAGTAAGGAAGCTAACTAGTTGCTCCAGAGTGTTTGCATTGACAAAGTCCAAAAATGTCTGAGCAAGTGAAGTATGGGTCATATAATCCCAGTTTATGAAGGGGTAGTTGAAGCCACCCATAAGTAATGTGTTAGGCTGAATGTGACAAGACTCCAATAGGTTTGGGTATGAGATGTGGTTTTCTAGATTCATGTTAGAGGATCTGCAGCTAGCAAGGATTGATAGGGGGTTACACCTATGGTTAGATGTGAGTCATGTTGTTTGACCAATCTAGCAGTTTACTTGTCCTTTATGAACACTGGGACACCTCTTCCCTTTATTTTATCCTGAGTTGAGAGGGATCAAAATTTATGAAAGGCATTGTAGCCTTTGATAGCCAAGGTGTTTTCTATGATTCTGAACCATGTTTCCATAAATGCACATATATCTGCATTTTCCAGGGTGAGGAGTACTTCCAGGGAGTGCGCTTTTTATTTAAACTCTTAACATTGAGCAGCAGTACCTTTAGGTAGTCGTGATTTTTGCTATGGTTTAGGGTTTAACAACTTGGCACAGCCTAAAAGAGCCATTGTAGGGATAGATAAAGTTTTTTTCCAGTATCCAGAAGCCAAATAGTGGCAAGTGCAAAACTTCTCTGGCAAAGCATAGTGGTTTGTTGGTCATGGTCATGGTCATGCCCCCCCCCCCCCCACCCCTGGCTGGCAGACATTGAATCCCCTTGTTATAATCCCAGGAACTAAGCCAACTGTTCAAATCAATCATATTCTGCTGATATTTTGGCATCATCATTAATGAGGGTAGGATGCTACACAAGGTTAGATTCATATGTGCATGAGACACACTCCTTCATGTCTCTCTCTTCATATAGTCCAGTGAGATACATCTTAGGCCATATACGCCACCTATGAACTATGATTGTAGCATACTTATACTTGTAGTTTATAGAACTAAGTGCATGTATGACCTGGGGATCCTGCTTATTGTGATCTCCTTTGTTTAGGCTGGTAAGGTGGACAGCAGTATCAGTAGAACATATGTCCTACAATGGAAGGTCCAATAGCTAAAATGTTTGGCTGTGTGGTGTGTTGCCTTATGGGTTTGGAAGTGGGGCTACTATGATTTTCAAAGTTATGTATTATGTTTGGTGCTGTCTTTGAGTGTGTTCAGGACCACTGAGAGATGCTTTTAGGAGGTCTTAAAGGTTTGGGTAGATTACAGTTGAGTACCTCTGCATATGTGGGTCTATGTATTTGTTCCTTAGTGTTGGTAGTGAGTGTTTTGGGTGTAACGGTAACCTGATTTGCAGGTGTGCATATGTGAGAGCTTTGCCTCTAATGACATTGTGCATCTACATCTCTCATACACTGTTTGCCCGTTCGAAGCTTAAATGGGTGTCCGTGAACATGAAGCAGTTACCACACTGCCTCAGGATGCCCAAAGCTACTAGACCAGAAACTGAGATGACAGGGAAGCACCTATCCATTTTACCAGATCCTTAGTAGAGGTACAGAAGTTCATAGGAGGTTACTAGGCTATTGGCCTTAGGCCCTTTATAAGCCTAGCCATGTTACACCCTTGTTCCCTTATTGACCAAGTTGTATGGTCTATATATGCAGCATGAGTCTATGATCAGCACCAACTGCTTTTATCTAAGAGGGACATAGATGACACCCACAGGGTAAATTTACAGTCTCCCATCCAGTTGTTTAAGTTATGCTTAAATAGGGTCACTGAGGAGCTCTGTTTTAAGTGAACTGAGTTTGTTCCAAAGGAGTGGCAATCTCTAGGAGATGTATCTCTCTCTAGCCTGTCTTGTTAATGTCGCAGGCTATGCTAAGATCCCTAGAGAGAGTAAATCTTGTACCAGTTGACTTACAGAAGTGCAGCATTTCCATTATAGCAGGGTCCAACACTGTTCTGTAGGCCAGGCACAAGTCGCCTCTCAGCAGCCTCTAAGATACAGAGTACAGTGACAGGGCCTTCATTCTGTTCATGTAAGTCATGTTGAAGGGCCTGAATTTTCTTGTTGAGAAACCTCTGAGGTCTCTCCAGCTGCTGCAGGTGTCTGGTGAGGTACACACAGAAGGGAGCATTGTACTCTATTAGTGGTCTGATGAGGAATGAGTACAGGGGAGTAATAACATCCTTTGCTCTGGATGAGATGCCCTGTGCAACATAAAAGGCCTTCCTTACCACTGTGGTCACATGGTGATCGAAGTTAAGGTTGCTATCAACCTGTGTTCCCAAATCTCTCACCACAAGGTTTGAGCTAATGAGGTTACTGTTAATACTGTAATTTGCAGGGACACAAAAAATGCATTAAGTCTGTGGTTTTGGTACCAATCATTTGTCTGTGTAAGCCCTTTTTGTAGTATGTCAACATCGTTGGGGGACTCAATGACTGCACCCAGTCTGCGGTCACTAGCAAACTTGTGAAGACACATGACATCTATTTTCACCTGGACTTCTGAGAAGTAGATTCCAAACAGTAGGGGAAAGTCACTTAAAGGTCTAAGTGAGAGTGTTTGATAGTATACTATTAGATTACTTGCAGTGATACTGCACTCTGCACAAACTGGTAGCTCTTCGAACAGCTGTGAACAGTGGTAGACTATGCAGAGCATTTCCTATACAGGATTTTAAACTGGAGAGGGTTGCTTATATACAAGGCACTGGTAATCATGTTTGCCTGATGTGCAAACATGAGGCTTTTATACCAGTAGGATGAAAAAAGTTTACACAGTTAAGCCCTCAAGCCAATCAGAAACTTTTACACAATTAAGCCCTCAAACCAACCAGATAAATACATCAGTAAGCCTTCTACCCAGTTCCCAACTAAGATGGGTTGAATCAGCATTCTGCTCCCACCAGAGTGCAGAAAAAATCCCTCTTGATGTAAAACAAACTGGTTTTGAGTTCAAGTGTAGTAACAAATGCAGAACTCCTGTACTATCTGGATCCTTAAAAATAAGTTCACAAATACATACAAAAGTAGTCAAACTTAGAACTTCTACAAACACAGAAACACTTTGCAAAACTTAGAAACATTTTGGTAAACTCAGAACTTTGGTAAACTTGGAACAACTTTCACAGTATCAGAGGAGGTTAGAAAATATCAGAATACTGTTAAAACAACCTAAGAGCAGTACAAAATGGTGATAAATTCAACAAAATCAATAAATGCCACACAGAAGTGTTAAATAGCACTGACATAGTTAGGGCAAGTGCAAAAATAAATACATAACATACTACTACTTGTATCAGTTTTGTAGGTCTAGATGATTCAAGTCTTGTAGTCACGGATGTCCAAGCCAGGCATAAGGAAACTTTGAATAAATGAGCAGTTTCACAAAAAATAGGCTACACTGAAAATGTTACTTGGGCAACTGCAAACTTATTCAAAATGACTGTGGTGTAAAACATACTGGCCAAGATAGACACTTGTTTTTGCTTCTCATGGAACTGTCAGAAAAGGTAATTGTACCAATGTACACTGAAAAGCAATACTGACCCTCAACTAATCCCCCAAACATTGTGCACACCATTAGAGACAGGGACAGTAGGCATTCCAAACATATTCATAGGTTGGTACTAGGCTATCAGCCCTAGGGCCTATACAAGTAGAGCCATAACAATTCCCTGGCTATTTCTTCCCACATTATTTACTTTCCTGGACCCCTGTCTAGCAGGGCGACTGACGTGATCCCTGGGGTGAATTTCCTTTCTCCCATCCAATCGTCAAGGTTCCTCTTGAAGAGGTCCAAAGAGGCACTCTGCTTGACATGTATGGGCAATCTATTCCAGAGTCTGGGGAGTCTCTGGGTCAGGAACCTATCCCTCCAGCATGTTTTGTTTATTGTGATGACAAGGTTTAGATCCCTGGAGCGTGTAGCTCTGAGGGATTGGGATTTTTTTTAAGTGTAGCATGTCCAACAGCTCTGGGTTTGACATGGCCTTGTATGTTAAGCAGAGATCGCCTCTGAGTAGACGATATGCGACGGAGTATAGCTGGAGTTTTTTAAGGTGGTCAGCGTAGGGCATCTGCTTTAGGCCTGTGATTCTTTTAGTGAGGTATTTCTGAGGATAACATCTGGAAAATGCAGAACAAGCAGGTATTAAAACAATTGTAATAAAAAGTAGGAGACATCACTGGCCTGTCTGATAAGTAACAAGTCTGAACACTGGATTATTATGTAAAGCTCTGTCTGAAATAAGACCATTCTTTGGTTGATGATAAAAAGTGTTACCTTTCAGGCATAGACATGTCTATCAGCAGGCAATGTGAACTGTAATCTGAGTTATGTATGGTTTAAGTAATACTTAAGACTCCTGTATATTAAGGATTGGTAAAAACATTTGGCAACATTTTACACTGAAAGTGCTATTCAGATGCAGAAATAAGGAGAAAGATGAGGGAACATGTCTGCTGTCTATTGTCATGCATAGCAGACTAGCTAAACTTTACATAGCAGGAAATGTGATACTCAGAGGGAAGACGGGAGGATTAAATTTGTAGAGGAATTAAAGCACACAAAAATTTAATTTTTAAAAAGTCTGCCATCTCAGCAATGCACTGATATTTCTGAAGTCCCACCCCCCCCCAACAAAATATGTAACACATCAGCAGGAAACACTTTTGGAAGAGGCACTGCAGAACAGTAAATGATACTTTTACTGAGGCCTCTCAAAGTTAGCAGTACATCTCAGTTCTTCCATTCTAAGTGAATAGAGCTGTGAATGGGCAGCCCAGCCATCGACATGAATCTCAAACACTGCACTTACAGTGCACTATGGGGAAGATTTAGCTTTAGGAGAAAAATTCTCATAAGGATGTCTGCTACCAGGAGGATGTTTACAGTTAGAGACGGAATAAAATTAGTAGTGACTAATTTTTATGCATATATGTTTGCAATCTGTACGAATTCAAGAAAAGATATGTTTTTTCCCTACGAGAGGTCATCTGTTTCTAGGTGAACAGCTCTATAAAACTCCTTTTAAAACTGCTAGACTTAAGGAAAGGGAGAAAGGAGAGGGTCTAAGGGCAGACACGTAGAAATGGTTTAAAAACTAATCTTGACTAAGTAGCAAGAAAGGCCAGAGGACAACAACTCTCACAAATAAACAAGCACCAGAGGCGTCCAGGGCTTAAAATGTATCCTTAGGTCTTAAAATGGCACCAATAAGAAAAGATCTTCCACTTACACATATACAATTTTTTAGTAGCAGTGTTTTGTTTTGTTTTTTTTTGGCCTCCTTTAGCACCCACTGCATGTCCAAAGAAAAAGGGTGCATAAAGGATATCAAATCCCTATTGCCTACAGAGTCAACTGACGTGATTTTAGGTTAGGATGTATCAAACACCTGTCTCTCGCAAGTAGTTGTAGTCTGTGTGGAAGCTTGTGGTAACCGCCTTTGGCCAATTTAAAAAAAAGGGAGAACCACTACTGCCTAGGCCAAAAGAAGTCACCATCTCTATCTTTGGAGAGTCCTTCTTGATCTTTAGAAGAACCCTGGGTATCAGTGGAAAAGCAAACAAGTGCAGGAATATCCCCCTCCATGAGAACAAAAAAGCATGCTTCTTCCAGGCCTGTTTGCAAGGGAGTCTGAAGAAGAATTTCTTTAACTCTCTATTTTAAATGGAGGCAACACATGTATTTGAGAAGCTCATCACCGCCAATTGGAAAGGTAACTGAAAGACCCCCAGGTGTAATTTCCATTTGTGTTTGTCCTGATCCTGCAAAGCTTGTCTGGTATACTATTCTGATCTGAAGGAATGCACCTCCCAAGCCATCACAGTAAGTCTGCAAAGAGGGTATGATCTGGTACCCCCTTCTTTGCTTGTATAAGACACAGCTGTGGTGTTGTCTGGGACAACTTGAAGAGATCCACACATTAAGTCTTTCAAAGCACTGACAGAATCTCTTTGACATTGATGTGATTTTCTATGCCCTATTTGTTTCACATACCTTGCACTTTTGCCTCTTTTGCTACAGCCCCCCCCAAGCAAAGTCTGAAGTATCTACTGTAGTATAAGGTGGAGGTGCAGGCAGAAGGGAGAATGGAAGACTTGGGCTGAAAGAGAACTGGTCTGGTCCACTCACACAATATTTCTGTTCACACAAACCTCAGAGCTGGAATGTGAAAAGCTAAAAAGGGAAATGTCTTAGAGACAAGATTGAACTGAGGTACCACTAATCTTTATGTGAAGCCTGGTCAGGGAATCACTGTAATTATAGAAGTCACAAAACACAGAATCCTGACAAATTCCTTGGGAGATACTAGAGACTGGTTGGAAAACCTCAAGAGCATTTCTTGATACAGTTCTTCTTTGTCTACAGGAAGGAATACTTCCTAGGGAAATATCCAAAAGGCATCCCAGAAAACCAAAAGAAGCAAAAACCAGAACCAAATGTACTAGTAAGCCAAAAACAGTGTCTGGAAAAACGAAGCAGGAGTATATGAAAATATTTCAGTCCTTTATTGAGCCCAAACGCCAGTATAAAATAACACAACCATAAAAGCCTTAAAACAAACGAATGCGTTTTCGTCAAAAACAGTTCGACTTCATCAGATGACTGAAGCTATTTGATTCCTCATATTTATATGATTACCAATTAATTAAAACCATTTAATGTGCTTTTAACAAATTTAAAACAACCAATTATATTGATGCCATTCTCTTCATTTAAATATTTCATCAATAATTCATTCCTTACCTATCCGTTATAAGACTTTATGTTTCCATAAAACCAATCTAAAAACTGATTCCTTAAAAATCAATATCCTTCATTTTCCAATTTAAAAAGTTTCCCTTTTTTATATGAATACATAATTAAAATAAAAATGAAGGTAAAATTAAGTTAAATTCAGTTGCCTGATCTGTTTACTCAATATAGTTGTCTTTATAAACCAGTGCATTAAATCATGTTTTTATATAATAAATGTTTTCCTTTTCCTTTTGAATATTACGATACAAGAAGTTAAAGTCACAATTTAGCTGTTCTTAACTTTAGTAAAGGTAAAATTGAAAGATACTCATTCATTCCTGGGGGTTCCCTGCGTCCAGGGTCAACTGCCACCACAATTCTCTGAATTCAATTTTTTCTTCCCAGGGTCCCCCCCCCACCATCAATTTTAACTTGTTCCGACACCAAAAAAATAAATTTTGCATCTGGGCATTTTTTTAAATGTTTAAATAAAGCGTTCGTGTCTTTACCTGTTGCCATCTCATATAGATGTTCCTATATCCTTCTTTTCAACATTCTTTCAGTTTTTCCCATGTAGAAGGATTTACAAACTGTACAGGAAGCCAGGTATACTAAGCCCTTGGATTCACAATTGTAAAGGCCACTGCTCACCAACCATTTACCTCTACTTTCCAAATAAAACCTGTCAGTATTCATAAGGTGGTTACATTGGTTACAGTGACCACATTTACAAGTGCCCACTTTCTTTTTATTACTCATCTTTTGCTTGTTCTCCAAGATAATCCTTATATTCTGAGAATTTTTATAAGTCACTCTTTGGGGCATTTTAGAAATTTTATCTATCTGTAATAGCTACAAACCTTTCCAATTCTTTCAAGAACTTCTTTTTAATAATATTGTTTATTGCATTATATTCTAAAACTAAAACTTGTTCATAATTAGAACCATTACTATCTTTGTTAACCTTTTCTATTTTATCCCACCCACCGTTATTTAAAATTGGTTAGAACTTATTAATTCTACCTTTTTCCACCTCATCCCTTATATCCTTAATAAACTTAAAGGGATATCCCCTTTCAAGGGACATTGACTCCAATAGGTCACATTCTAACTCAAAGTCTCCATCTGTACTAGTCTTCCGGCTCCACCTCACAAACTGGCCCTTCACAATATTTTTCTTGCAGTGTAGGGGGTGGGCACTATCATAGTGCAGAAAGGAGTTACAATAAGTTTCTTTTCTAAATACTCTAGTTTCCAACTTATTTGCCTTATAAATTTCTACATCCAAATACTGCACATTTTTATCAGAAATCTTATGTGTAAATCTTAAAAATTTTGTAGTTTTGTTTAGGTATATTATGAACTCTTCTAGTTTCTCCCTTCCTCCCCTCCAAAAATTATGATGTAATCTAAAAACCTACAATATAGCTTCCAATAGTTTCTAAATTCTGTGTGGAGAATATGTTTCTCCTCCCATTTAGCTAAAACCATGTTTGCAAAAGTTGGGGCACAAGCTGCTCCCATAGCTACTCCTTGGGTTTGTTGAAAGCATTCACCCTTGAAATATAAAAAATTGTTCTTCAAAACCATTTCCATTAACCAGGTGTTAAATAATTTTTCTTCTTGGGATAATTCCTGATCTTGATGAACTATTTCTTCGAACATTTCCATACCTTCTTTCCAGGGTATGGATGAAAATAAATCCACTATATCTATAGTTATGAATAACAAATCATCCTCGTACAAATCACAGGAAATGGCTTTCAACAAATCCCAGGAGTCTTTCAAAATAAACTCTCTTCATACCCAAATTCTTTTTAATTTTGTGTCCACGTATTTAGCTAAAGGATGTGTTTTAGAACCTTCAGCAGAAACTATGGGTCTGAAGGGTGGGTCAATTTCACTTTTGTGAATTTGTGGAATCCCAAATAGGGAAGGAATCCTAGGTTTGTCCACTTTTAAATACCTATAGGTGTTAAAATCTATGAGCTCTTCTTGTACCATGTCCCAGAGACACGCATCAATTTTGTGGTATGCAATATTTACTTCATTTTTTTGAGACACAACAATATTTTCCATTGTCCCATAAAATACTATTCATTTTACTTTCATACTGAATGTTGTCCATTATTACCACCCCTCCCCCTTTATCGGGCTTCATTACCCTGATTTTGGTATTGTTCCTCATTTCATACAAACATTCTTTTTCTTTTTTGCTTAAGTTGTCTTTATATCTAATGTTTTTTAGTTGTTCTTTCCTCACTTCGTGCTCTACTATTTTCTCTAGGTTTTTTAACTGAGGATGAAGTGGGGGGTTGTAGGTGGTTTTCCATCTCAATTCTCCATTGTTCTTATTAATTGGGGTTTGTATCACAATATTCATATTAACCTTCCTTATGAACATTTTTATATCCATTAGGGTTTTAGCAATATCTCCCTTTTTATAGGGAATGAATTTTAAACCCTTGGAAAGTAATTCAAAATGCCCTTTCTTTATGTCAATACCACTAAAATTGTATATAGAAAAATTGTTAAAAGTGTTTTTGATCCCATTTGTAATAACTATCTCATTATGTTCTTTGGGAGGTTGGTTATCCATCAAAATCTTCCTCCCCCCTCCACTGAAAATATGGTTGTGGAGATCTCCTTTTGTTCATAAGTCTTTCTGATCTCCTTAGCGGTGGATATTCATCATAATTTTCATTCTCGTTTTCAAACTCATTTTCTAAATAGGGACCCTCATTTCCCCTTTTATCCTGTTCAATGGAGCCATATATTTGCCTATCTCCACCAAAATAATTATTGTTTCTGTGTGGGGGTTTGGGATAATTAGTGTCATTGCTGTAGTCTTTAATATCGCTTTCCAATTTTCTAAGCTTTCTGTTTACAACTTCACCACACTTGAAATCAATATCCTTTCTTAACTTAAAGCATTTATCTTTTTCTTCCTGAATCGTAAACATCAAATCATTCTTAATGCACTGGTCAATGTCTTTTTGTATAATTTCTAAACACCTTGTGTTTTCTCTAATCATTAATCTCAAAACGTCTAAGCCACAGTTGTTAAAAACAGTAAGCAATTCTTTATGGAACACAAACCCTGTAACCACATTGTTGGAAAATTTCCACACCCTAAGTCCCTTAGGGACAATTTCCCTGGTTATACATTCCCTCAAATATTCATTCTCAACATATAAAATCCTGTATTTGTACATCCCAGAAAACCAATTATGGGTGAAGGTATGACAGAAAATTTTTAGAAGTTCACTTGAAATCACAGACTGAGCAGGAGTTTCTAGACCCTTGAAAAAAAAAAGTGAGCAAAAGACTAATGTCCAGATATGGAAAGACAAATGCCTTGAATTCTACTGTAAGCATTTACTGAAACCAGACACTTTGTAAATACCCTTAGTGCAGTAGACAGACCAAACATTAAGGCAGAGAACTGATAGTGTAAGCCAGATACGGAAAATTTTAAAAGATCTGAAATATTTGCCAAATGAAATGTGATGTTAAGCATTTTTAAGTTTAACTTTACCATGAAACGGAGTAAAGCAATGACAGATAACAAGCTTTAGAGGGATAATACTTTAAACTCTTGGACCTTGACAAAAAGACTGAGAAAGGAGAGGTCTAGGACTTGTTTCCAAGTTAACCCTTTCTTTGGTAGCAGAAAAATCCATGAATAAAAAAACCTTTGCCCATCTTATCTGATGGCATTAGTTCTATAACCCCCTGGGGCATTTGTTCCAAAACTGGAGGAAGCAGGATGTGTGGTTCACAGTTAAGAAGTCATCTATACCCATTGGATGTTCTACACACCCCATTTGTCTGAAAATCTGATGCCACAGAGACAGATTGCCAGGGTGGTAAGAGGAAGGAATATGGACAGGCAAGTAGTCATTTTGATGTGTTTGGACTGTTATTGGTCCATGGAGGCTTTCCCCTTTCTTTTTAAAGCCTCCTTGCCATTACTTAAAAAAAAATGCTTGTTAGCACCCTTAAACTGCTTTTTGAAAAAGGGTGCCAAGGAAAAGAGAAGGTTTAAATGCATTAAACATATAAAAGGAGGGTTGGAAACCCTGAATCACCAATTGAATAAATTTCTCTCTCTCAAATCTTTTAAGAACCTCAGCAGCAGAAGGGCCAAACAGAAAATCATTGCCAATGGGAGAATTTAAAATCTCAGTTATAAAATTGTATACGTTTTAAGAATACAACCAAATCTTCTCACAACTGACCCTGCAGCAGCTACGAAAACAGTATTAGCTGAATCATAGGACCACTTTAAAGAATGTTTGGTCACATAAGAAGCACATACAATTAAAGCATTCAATGAATTATTTATGCAAGAATAAGGAAGGTTAACAGTTAACGTTTTCATATTCTCAAAAGAAGCCAAAAAATGTTTTAACACTTGGGCCTGGAAGTTCAAAATTCTGAAAGTTAAATTAGCAGGAGACTAAACTCTTTCCTGTGCCCAGTGGAGCTTGTATCAACCAAGAGGGATCACATGTGAGAGAAAGCCATCCCTTCCTAGGTAGCCCTATCTGCAGCTTCCTGCCCTGTGTCCTCCTGTGTGTCTGGGGAGAGTTCCACAGGCGCACACATTATGCCCACTGACTGGCATGAAGTTCTGGATTCCACATTGCTTATATCCAAACATGAACACCCCCCCAACCATGAAAAAAGTTGACTGTCATCATCATCATCAGAGCCTGACCCATCTACAACATCAGCCAGCAGTATATCCAAGGTGGAGGAGCCTGACACAATGTCACCTGGGCAACAACGGAAAATACCCAGAATAAGTAAAACTCATCATAGTTTTCTGAATCTCAGGGAAAGAATGAGTGAATAAATACTAATGTCTATAGTGGCTGGACTGAACAATAGTAACGAGGACCTTAAGAGTATTAATTTCTAATGCTTTTATGAAAAATGTGACACTGCATTTAATCTGTACTGCACACCACACATTTACCCAGGGGCATCTCTCAGATTCTTGAAAGGTGGTCAACCTTCGTTCCTATATCCAGGAGTCCATTGTGGCCTCTTGACAACTCAGAACCTTTTATTGCAACCAAGCAAAGAACTCCTCAGTAATGGATAAAGAAGGTGGTCAATGGGTTGCCTGTCATTTCTCTCAGTTCCTGTGCCCTGCAGGCAGCATGAGCTTTTGGACCACTGATCATCTTGGGGGGGTTGGGCAACCGACTTGCTCATAATTGCTGCCCTGTCCACAGACAGCACTGATTTCATTTACAACATCTCACCAAGCATGATTGTGAAAAGACATGTCAGATGTTTCATGGTTGATCACCCTCAAACCACATAGATGTAGGACCTACAGAAAAATCCCATTTTGTTCATAGAACACCTTGCATTTTTTTAACTTCTCTTTCCTTAGCATCCTGGTCTGGAAGGAAAAGTAAAATGCAAGCGAGGATAGGCACATCAATTGTTTGTGTCTTTCGGCTTTTCCTGGTTTGGAGTTGCCACAACGGAACTCCGGTCCGCTAATAATTGGCAGTTGATTTTTACGTACCGGCTTGCCTGGCCTGACGCACAACCTTCAATGAAGGTACGCCCATTCACACATGTCTCCACACAGAAGACGCTCTAGCTGAGAATCGAACAGGACAGAGTCTTACGGTGAGGCGACAACGCTACCGCAGCACCACCACCGCGGGCTGTCATAAATGTACCCTGGGTACCCTATGGGTTCCAAAGGTATGTGGTATTAATGTATTTCTGTGGGATGTAACATATGCATACTGCACCCCATACACAGTATTTGATTCCTTTGTGTACTGTGCTCTATACCAATAAAAAAATAAATAAATGGGAACAGTGAATAGGTGCCATCTGAAACCTGCACTTGCCACAGACAGTGACCTTTTACAATACTCCACAGCTGACTACTATCAATGTTATGACTGCAACTGGCTGAGGTTGGCTGGGATAACCTAAGGGTTTACCCATGGACAACCAATATATCAGACACACACACCAGTACAGCACCTGCACATGTAATAAAAGACCATGTTGAATACAAATACATCACTGACACAGCAGCCAACTGCATAAAAGGTAACTACCCCCTAAATGCAATATTTCCTTTCCCCAAACTGTAGTTAGGATCATAGGAGATTTTACTAGGCTATCGACCCGGAGGCCATTTTAAGCCTAGCCATTTCATCCCAATGTAATATCATAGAAATACTATTCAATACCCAAGACTGCATTTACTGATAACTGCCCATCTTCAGGAGGGTTGTGGGCTCTATCCTCTACGAATTTACTGCACCCCATCCACTAGTCCAGGTTCCTCTTGAACAGTGTCACAGAGGCGCTATGTTTCACAAGAATTGGTACCTGTTCCAAAGATGCGGCAGTCACTGGGTGATAAATCTGTCCCTCCAGCATGTCTTATTTAAGTCCCAGGCCATATGTAGGTCCCTGGAATGGGCAGCCCTAGTCCTGTTTGATTTAAGGCTATGCAGCAAGTTCATTAGGTTTCGGTCATGGATTGCTCTATAGGCCATGCATAAGTCTCCCCTAAGAAGTCTATACGATGCAGAGTATAGTGACAGGGACTTTAGTTGGTCTGTGTAAAGCACATGTTGGAGCCCCTTCATCTTTTTTGTTAGAAACCTCAGAGGTCTCTAATTGCTGCAGGTGCTTAGTACAGTACATGTCAAACAGGGTGTTCTACTCAATTATAGGATGGCTAAGTGCCAAGTATAAGGAGAATATAAAACATTTGCTCTTGCGGTGTTGACTTTACTAATCAAGTGTGCTACATACAAAGTTTTCCGTACTACAGTAGACACATGGTGGTTGAAGTTAAGGTCACAGTCAACTTGTGATCCCAGGTCCCTTACCACTTCATGGGTACTTCGGATATTGATGTTGTTGTTGTTGTTGATTTGACAGTGTAAGGAGACATTGTTTGTGCCGAAGGGAAAGATGATGCATTTCTTTGCATTCAGTTTGCGATGGTGACTAATACACCACTCACTGGTCTACATGAGACCCTCCTGGAGTATACTGACATCATTTGAGAATTCAGTGATTACACCGAGTTTGTAGTAGTCTGCAAACTTGGTCAGCCACAACCCCTTAGTTTTGATCTGAACTTCTGAAAAGTATATACCACCAAACAGTAGGGGGCCTAGCACTGACCCCTGTGGCACCCCACTTGTAACAGGTCTGCTGGCTGATGTGAAGTCACCCACTTTGACAGTGTGTGTGTGTGTGTGCGTGCGTGTATGGTATGTGAGCCAGTTGGCACCCCATCTTACAACAAAGGTGTTTATATTCAGTTTGCTAAGTTTATTGGTAATGCCTGAATGTGGGATTGTGTCAAAAGCCTTTGACAGGTCGAGGTATGCTGTGTGCACAAATCTGCCCTCGTCGTTGGCCTTGGCCACATTTTCAAAGAAATTCACCAGATTTACCAGGCAGGATCTGCCCTTCACAAAGCTAAATTGGGTAGCACACCCAGGGTTTGGATGTCACCCATGTATTTTTTATGAGGTCTATAATGATACATTCCATGGCCTTACAGATGAAGTTAGTCAGGCTTATGGGTCTGTAATTACCCAGATCTGTTGCTAGGCCACCTTGGTGAAGGGGAACAACAGTTGCTGTTCTCCATTCTGTAGGAACAAAGCCTGTGGTTAGGTTATGACTGAAAAAGGTACTTAGTGGTGATGCTAGTTCATGTTTTAGCCTGTTTAGAAGACAGCTTGGGATGTCATCTGGTCTCATAGAGGCTGTGTTTTTATGTCTTGGACAAGGCTTTGAGGACCTGCTCTTCAGATATATAGTGGGTGGTGGGAAGGTTTGTTGCAAGTTAGGAGGGGATAAGGGAGTGAAATTTTCACCAAACCTATCCGCTAGCAGGCTTGCTATCTGTGCGGGGCCAGTGTGTGATACCATTGGCCACTAGTTATGCACATGCTTGGGTCATACCCTTTAAGTTACATATGAAGCTCTAAAAGAGCTTATGGTTATCCTTAGCTGTACTTGCTAAGTTTCTCACAAAGGAGCCCTTGGAGAAGGATTTGACAAGTTGTCTTATTTGCCTGTTGAGGCTGAGGAGCATGTTTTTCCATTGTTGGAGCCTTGGCTTTGTTTTCTTGGACAACTTTTTGCATTTATTGTACAGTTTGTTGATGCTGGATATCCACCATGGTAACCGGTTTTTAGTTGAGGCTTTGGCTTTGATTCTTTCTGGTACAACAGAGTTTACATACTTATGAAAGTGAATGTACAGGGCTTTAGTGTAAGCTTCGGCATAGTTACCACTTCCAGCTTGGGGTACGGCCTGGAATTCATTTATACCTTCACCTAGGAGGCTATAGTTTGCCTTGGTGACATTTGTTTAGTCTGATTTCACCCTTTGTGAGTTCTGGTGATAGTGCTAGCGTGAAGGTGACTGATTTGTGGTCAGTTTTAACTAATGAGGGTGACAGTTGTGGCAGTGCATCTGTTTGACATGTTGGTGAGGACCAGATCAAGAATGTTTGTTCCCCTTGTTGGAGTATGGACAATTTGTTCCAGGGCATTTGAATTAACAAAGTCAAGGAATTTTTATGCTAGTGAGTTAGGGCTAGCATAGGTTTCCCAGTTGATGGTAAGATAATTGAAATCCCCCCATAACCAGTGTATTTGGCAAACTTTGGACTGTCTCCACTTTGGTCAAGTAGGCTTCATGGGCATTGTTCCACATGGAGGGGGATCTATAACTGGCTAGGACTTGAATGGGGGCCTTACCCTCCATAACCTGGACCTGAAGTAACTTCATGGAGCTGTCCAGTCTAACTAGATGGAAGGTGAATTTACCTCTCATATAGATTGGAACACCACCTCCTTTGGTTTTCACAAGTTCATTTTACAGTCTACAGGTGTGGAAGACATTGTAGCCTTGCAAGGCCAGGGTACTCTCGGAGGCCTTGAGCCAGGTTTCTGTGACTACACAGACATCTACATCTTCTAGTGATATAAATATTTCCAGGGAGTGCAGTTTTTGGTTTAAGCTCCTAATATTTAGCAGCATGACCCTCATTTTGTTCTGATTGGTTAATTTCATATCAGTAATGTTGTTTTTGAGACCTTGCCTAAAAAAGGCACTATGGAGGAGGCAACAGCTTTTGCCAGCCTAGACGTTCCAGGTGCAAACTGTCTCTGGCAAAGCAGTAAGGTTTGTAGGCCATGGCTTCCCAGGCTGGTAAGAACTGGATCTCCTTTGAATGACACCAAAAACTTCTATCCCTAAGGAGGATTCCACTAACTTTCACACATTAAAAAAGCATAACTTATGCAGTTTTGCCCACTTTGTGGTATTTCTATTGTACTCTGATTTCTCAGTACACATGATGCTGGGAATGAATGAAATCCCAATATAATTTGATTAGACATTCTAATACCTTGCTACTGCATCACAATCCAAAGACGTGACTGGTGGACTACACATTCTAAATTGGTTGTTTGTGTCTGTGGTGTAGAAGAACTACTGTGGCAGGGCTAATCACCCAGCACTGTAAACCTTGGCTCTAGATGACTGTCAAAAAGAGGTTGTGGGTAAATGGGTGGATGAAATGCCTAGCACATCTGAAAGTATTTTGTTAAGGAAAACAAACAAAGCAAGGTACCTGCAGTTATTTTTTGTTACTTCACCAACACTAAACTCAAGGAGCTATGCAGGCTATGCAGTTATTTTTTGTTACTTCACAAACACTAAGCTCAAGGAGCTATGCAGGCTAAAAATGCACAATCTCATGTTTTTCATTCACTAACTCTTGAAATATAATAATACTACACTCCAGCTACATTCCACTGCTGTAGCACAATAATTTATCTGAATATCACGTTTTATTGGCAAGTTATATAAGCTTATAAAAAAAAAAAACAGTCAAGAAAGTTATTTTTGATGTGGTTCTGCATAGTACCCGAGATGGCTGTGCACATGTGTGACGGAGCTTGTAAGCATCTAATCTTTGCTTACGTACTATAAACATTTTACCATGTCCAACCTCTCAAAAGCCAAAAGATCCAGAATAAGTGAATTACCTTCCTAATCTAGTGTTACTTATTTAAAAGAGGATTTCATACTTTCTATGCTAACATTATCAAGCCAGTAACATTCACAATGTTTTACTGTTGTTGACTTTCAACTCAGCACCACTGTCTACTTTAAATTCAGTACTTCATTTATTGAGAGTTTCACTGGTATGAATGCCAGTCTTGTTGCAATGCCCCTTTACTTTCTGCATACAAGACCTCTCCTCTTTCGATTCTGATAATGCTAACAAACATAGCATTTTCTGGTTCTGTCTCAATAGCCTTCCAATTCATTTGGAGAATTTTGCAAACTGCTTCTACAAAACCAATTAAAAGCTTCTTCTTCATGTGCTTACAGCTACACGTCGTACAAGACTTGAATTTCGATTGCATCTTACTTACTCTGTACTTTGTGGCTCCTTTTCTAGTAACCACAATTATTACTGTACATTTTTACTTCATATGTCATTGCTTGAAGTTTTGCTCAGGGAGGCACACTAGCACAGCAGACAACGTTGTCACCTCACAGCAAGATGTTCCTCAGTTCAATTCGCACCTGGGGTGCCTTCTGTGCAGAGTCTACATGTCCTCCCTGTGTTCACGTGGGATTTCTCTGGGTGCTCCTTTTTCTTCCCACATTCCAAAAACATGCAGTAAGTGGATAGGACACTCTAAATTGGCCATGGGTGTAATTGTGCATGGAGTGTGTGGTGTGGAAGAACTACCTTGGCAGGACTAGCCACCTGGTGGTGTAAACCTTGGCTCTAGATGATTGTCACAAGTGAAGTTCTACCCCAACCCAAAATGGGAAAAAGGGGTTGTATATGGATGAATTTGAAGTTATGCACAGCTATTTCATCAATTTATTCCATATACTGCATACTTATACTTTTTTACTCTGCAAATCTCCACTTCAGATAAGGTAAAATCTGGCTATTAAAAATCTTATATTCACTATACAAATCACTAAGGCATGCAATTCACACAAAATTCAGACTTTGGTATTATGTTTAAGCTTTAACAAGTACTTATAGCTTCCATCAGACCCTAGCTCTGTAAAGAATAACAAGAAAACTTCAAAACTCGTAATATTTTTTGAAATTCTGCGTATTACTCTTTTGTTTTATTTCCTTCCTCTTGTAAGGCAAAAGTATTAAATAGAATTGTGGTTTACCTCTCTGAGATGTGCAGAAATGCGAGACTCTGTACCTATTTCAAGCTCCTTAGCTTGCTCTCACCAAGGAACAAATCTACATTTCTGCATCCATTGACTTTCACTTTTGGCTAATCTGCACTGAGTGAGAGAATTCCTGGTGGCTGAGGGTAGATCATCATTCCATAAAAGAGTAAAATATTCTGAAGGTTTTCCATGACTAATACAGAAAAGCAAACTTTTAAACTTCAACTCCATTTCTGTCAAAATAAATGAAAAAGAATATGAAAATGAAATGTGCAGCAATTTAATGTTCATCAGGATGTTCAGTTTAGACTCATGCTACCTTGATAACTGACTGGCCTCAATGAGGCCACCAAATAAACATACATTTCCATCAACAAATTCTGTATTATTCAAGGTACAAACAGAGATATAGTACAATACCTACTCCTGTTCAGTTACAAGAATTGATCTCATCTTCTCCCAACACCCTAGTTAGTACACACATCTTAAACTCTAAAGGAGCATGAACCTCTGGGATACCATTGTGATGTTGGGTTAGGCTAATAAAGGCCGCACTGGTAATTAGGTGTATACTAGGCTATGAACGTATGTGCTGCTCGCTAATGCCTTTCTTTAGCATCTACCATACATGCACTCTGTCTTTTTCCATAAATTTTATTTAATTAGTACAGTTTTCACTACTTGCCACTCAGAAAATACAAGCAGTAAGTTATAAATAACTATATGCTTATCTTCAGAAGCTCCAGAAAAATAAAAATGTACATAATGCAGCAGAGTTGTAAAAAACTCCTCACAAAATTAGTTCAGGCAAATGCAGTTTTGTAAGTAAACTTGCCATAACAGTGGATGTTCTAATGGAGCACTGTTGTAGTTGACCAAGCTGTGTGGATTAACACAATCTGCACCAGCCAGCATTCAAAAGCTTTGAGCAATTCCCAAGTGCTCCCCTGCAAGGATAGTCCAGAGCACCTCCTATAAAAGGTAGGAGTGCCAAAAGCTTCAGAGCATTTTTTTTGCATAGGCAGAGGGCAAAAGCCCTGAATAAATGTGCTATGAAACAAAGAGAACTATCCTTACATCTATATATAAAAGGAACCACACCCTGGCAACACATCAGGAAGAATTGCAGGGAAAAGGGGGTTGGCGGGAGGGATGGCTACTGAAATGGTGATCCATTAGAACATCTACTGTTACGATACGTTTATACTTAGATGACTGCACTATGAAAATTTGAAACTGTTCTATTTTTTTGTGAATTTCTTCACCTGGGCTGTGCCTACATATGGTCCATTATGATCAGTGTACTAACCAGGTAAAAAAACTAAATAAATAAATATTCCAAATATGAATCGACCATTGCAGTAACCTACACTGTTGGTAGATTACCATAGCTTACATAGGCTTAGTAAAATAGGGAAGGGGTAATTTCTTAGGACTCCAAGATTCCCTGTTGAATGATGCTAGTCAATCCAGTTCTGGACCTGGAAAAATAATCCAATTTGCAATGCTTTGTAAAGGTACTTACTGAGGACTAACTAGAATGCTTCTAGAGTTCGCCCCTTTCCAGAAAGCCACAGAAGAAGCCAATGCCTGCCCCTGCTGAATAAACTGTAACTTTGCCTGGACTGGCTTGTTGTAGTGAGTGCAACAAAAAGTAATAGCACAAGACAACCACGAAAGAAACCATTAACTTTGACACTGAATGCCCTTTCATCTTACCTTCATAGGAGACAAACAGCTATTTAGCTTTCCTGAAAGGTTTAGTTTTGTCTGGGAAGTATATGAGCTGCACGCGTACATCCAAAGAGTGAAGAATCCCTTTCTCCCCTATTCTTAGGTTTAGGAATGAAAACACAGAAGTTAACTGTCTGGCTTAAAATACACAAACTATATTATGTTAGAAACCTGGGCGGAAACCCTCAGATATGCTCAGAGTTGGTTCACAACAACAAAAAATACACTGAACCCACAGATATTGCTAACATTCTGGCTGACAGGTTCAGTGCAAATTTCTCCCCTCCTTCACCCTCAAAAGAAGAAATACTTATCCCAGCTGAATGTAATCTCCCTGTCACCTCAGATGTCCAAGTGAGAACCGCCCTAAACAAAGCAAAAAACACAGCATCAATGGGACCTGACGGTATCCCGGAGTGCGTGTTACGTGAACTCCAAGAGGAGCTAAACCCACACATAAAAATGCTATTTAACCATAGCCTTACTTTGGGATATGTACCTGAACACTGGCGTACAGCAACAGTGGTCCCACTCCACAAGGGGGGTGCCTCTACAGACCCTGGAAACTACTGCCCCATAAGCTTAACTAGCCTGGTCTGCAAAGCTATGGAAAGAATCATTATGGAACTCATAAACAGAGACATAGGGGACCTACAGACACTTGACCCCACCCAGTTCGGCTTTGTAAAGGGCAGATCCTGCCTTTTAAACCTGGTTGACTTTTTTGAAACAGTCACTAGAGCCATTGATGAGGGCAAAACAGTCCATACAGCATACCTGGACTTGGCTAAGGCCTTCGACACAATACCCCACTCAGGCATCATAGATAAGCTAAACAGCTTAAAAGTAAACCCTTATGTCACTAGATGGGTTGCAAACTGACTAAAGGACAGAACCCATAAAGTTAAAATTGCTGGAGCAATGTCAGACTCAAAGCCAGTCACAAGTGGTGTCCCACAGGAATCTGTCCTGGGTCCCCTCTTGTTCGGCATTTATTTCTCAGATGTTAAAGCAAACATGGGAAGGCTGTGGCTGACAAAGTTCGCAGATGACTGCAAACTAGGCGCCATAGTCGATACACCAGCAGACACACACATCCTACAAAAAGGCCTCACTGAAACGGACAACTGGTGCCGTAGTCACGGCCTTAAACTAAATGCCAAAAAATGTATAGTCATCCCTTTTGGAAAAAACAAAGTACCCACAAATTATCACATAGACAGCAACCCACTGAGTACGGAAAACGTAATCAGAGACCTAGGGACCCAAGTAGACAGCGACCTCTCATTTGACACCCACGTTGCCAAAGTGGTTAGAAAAACATTCTACCTTGCACACCTCATCATGAAGGGATTCACATCCAGATCCAAGGATGTCATTGTATCCCTATATTCCTCCCTCATCAGACCCATGATTGAGTACAATGCCCCATTTGGTATGTACCTCACCCGGTATTTGCAACAGCTGGAGAGACCACAAAAGTACCTCACCAAAAGGATCAAGGGTCTCCAACATATGTCTTATTCTGCCAGATTAAAGAAACTTCAGCTCTATTCAGTAGCATACCGCCTGCTCAGAGGTGATCTCTGCCTGACGTACAAGGCCATGTCCAATCAGGATCTGATGGACATGCTCCACCTCAAAAAATCCAAATCCATCAGGACCACAAGAGCTAAAGTCTTAAACCTTGGCACAGGTATGAATAGGACATGCTGGAGGGATAGATTCATAACCCAGAGGCTTCCCATGCTTTGGAACAGGATCCCAGTTCGTATTAGGCAGAGCCCCTCACTGACTCTCTTCAAGAGAAATCTTGATGAGTGGATGGGAGATCGTAAGTTTACCCCAGGGGTCACATCTGTGTCACTGCTAGACAGGGGCACAGTAAACTAATTCTATTATATAAGGGGACCTTCATTGTGTCACTGCTAGACAGAGGCACATTATTCTAGATTTATTCTGTACATTTTTGTACCATTTCATGGGGTGGCAAAAGCCACATCACTATGGCTAAGCTTACAAATGCCCCAGGGCAGATAGCCTAGTACTATACTATGAAACTATAAAATAGGATTTCTTTTCAAAGAAACCCTATCCTTGTGAAAAACATGGCAGGGTTGATGCATCACAATTGTTTGTAACTCAGATAACCTAGTAGATGTCAGAGCAAAGAATAAAACAGTCTTCATGCAAGAACTTCAGACCATCCTAATGAGCTGGTTAGGATGGAGACCGGATAAGCTTTGCAAGAACAAAATTTAGACCCCAATGAGGAGACATGCATTTTCCTACGTGGGCAAATACCCTAGAACCCTTTCAAAAATTGTATCACATGAACATTGTTGAAAAGTGGGGGCTATGGGCAGACAAGCTGAAATGGCCCACAAACATACCTTTACAGAAGAGTACAACAAATCATCAGACAGCAACTCACACACACAATCAAGAATCAAAGGTATCTGGGCCTGTCAAGGATCCTGGCCCTTAGAGTTGCACCATAGGTTCATAGGTTCATACTAGGCTATCTGTCCTGGGACAATTATAAGCCTAGCCCGATTAATGGCAAATGACAAAATCTTTACCAGTTAGGCATATGTGATCTCCTGGCAGCAGATTTGCTCACCTCTATGTACCTCCTGCACGTCCTCAGAAAAACGGTACATCAAACAGTCAGTTGGCTGAAGTATTTTCAGTCAGGATGCATTAAACTCCCCCTGTTATGTGTATGTAAATCCAGTCTGTAGGGAAGCTTGTGGTAATTGCCCTAGGCCACAATGGAAACAAGAAAGTAAAGCTGTGCAAGTTGCACTTACCAGTAGATGTATGAACTCCTTACTGGGGCAGCAGCTTTTGGGCTATATTGGTTGCATCTTGCCTAGGATACAACTGTCCAGCTTCACAAAGCTGTGGCTCCCTCCCACACCTACACTCTGCTGATGTGTTGCCCTTTGGAGGGAAAGCAATCAGAGTGTAGGCAACTTCAGGACTTTTTTGCCCATATAGGGAGAAAGATCTTGGCCATCTTAGACCTCTAAAAAAGATACAACAGTACCCAAAAACTTTATATCCCAACAACTAACTATATACAGAAGTAGGGGGATGGTGGGTACAGTTACAGTAGGAATGAGGAATTCAAACATTTACTGTTACTGCAACTTACACAACTGCATTATGATCACCATTTTCACTGCTGCAGCAATATTTGGCTGTACAGGCTGATTAGCAAAGGATACGGATCCAGGAACCTATGCAGAATGGTCCTATCAAAGCCAGTCCTCGACCTGGAAAAGAAATCCCAGTTTGCAATGCTTAGTAAAAGTATATACAGTAGGCCATGTCACTGCCTCTAAAATGCTTCTAGAGGCCACCCCTTTCCAGTATACCATCATAGAAGCCAAGGGTCTAGTAGAATGTCCCTTGATACTGCCTGGAATACATTTACCATGGGAATAAAAAAAAGCAATAGTTGAGGACAACAGACTTGAAACAGTCTGTTTTCACATTAGTTGCCATTTCCTTGCCCCTTCATAAAAAAAATAAAACAGCTGATCAACTTTTCTAAAGGACTTAGTTCTATCAATATAGTATCTGAGTTGCCTATTAATGTCCAGAATATCCTCTTGGTTCTGAGGATCTAGACAGAGCACTGAGAGATTGATGGGTAATGCAACCCAATCTCTATGGGAGACCAGGTACGGTTCATCACAATTAGAGTTTGCAACTCAAGAAGATTCCGACAGATGTCAGAGCAATACAGAATGCAGGTCTTCCATGTAACAAAGTAAGTCCATCTAATTAGCTGGTTCAAGGGGAAATGTAGTTATCTTTTCCAGAATAAAAGTTAAGATCTCAGAAGGACCCACCTGTTTTACTAAAAACAAAGTGGAGAATCACTGGGCCAAAACACAGAAATGACCATAAAAATGAATCTTGATAGAATAAGAAAGGCCAGAAGAAAGTAACTCAAACAAATATTTCAGAACTAGTGGTACAGTCCCTAATGGGGTCCTTGTTTCTTTGGTATTGGCTAGACACCAACTAAAAAACATTTTCCACTTCCCATATAAGATTTCCTAGTTGCAGGTTTTCTTGCCTCCTTTAGGACCTGCTGCATGTCCTCATGAAACAGGTGCCTAAAATGTATCAAAATTGAATTATCCAAGAAGTTAGTTGAAAATATAGGATGCATCAAACACCCCTTGTCTTGTGTGAGTAGGTCCAGTCTAAGAGGACACTAGTTGTAACTGCCCTTGGCCATTTCCATAAGAAGGGAGAACCAGTGTTGCCTGGGCAAAAAGGGAATCATAACAATGATTTCTGGGCAGTCCTTCTAAATCTTCAGAATTACCCTAGATATCAATGGAAAGGGTGGAAACCATAAAGAAAATGTATCCGTTTCTCAGGCTTGCCTGCAAACAGTCCTGGTGGAGAATTTGTTCAGTTGCTGGTTTTCAAACAAGGCAAATAGATATATTTAAGCTGTTCCACAAAACTGGATCAATTCCTAGAAGATTCCCTTGCTCAATTTCCATTCATGAGGGCCAGTCCTGGTCCTGTTCACCTTGTCTGCCACTTCATTTTACCCTGATGGAATGTAAGCTGCTTGTATGATTAAGAAGTGCTACAGAAGTACCTCACAATTCATCAGAGCTAGCCTGCACAGAAGGTAAGACCTGGTGCTCCCCAGTTTATTTACCACATCGCTGTGGTGGTGAAGAGATCACAGGGGCCACGGATGATGAAGAGATTTGAAGGCATAAATAACAGCCAACAGCTCTTGACATTTACGTGCTTTAGTCTGTCTGAAGAGTTCCACAGATCTTGCATATTTACCCCACAGAAACTGATCCCCACACAAAATCTGAGGAATTTGTAGTTACAGATGGACTTGGGATCTGGGATCTGAGGACAAAAGGGGAGACCTACATTTAGAGCCATTTGCTGTCTCCATCAGTACAGTTCCTTTTTAATGAAGCCCAAAGCTGGAATCTAAAATTCCAGCGGATGCAAGAGTTGAGTCCATGTGTTAAAAAAAAAAAAAATAAAAAAAAAATAAAAAAAATTTCTCATATGTAACCTGGAGAGAGGAATCATAGAAGCCATGAATTCTAGAATCTGGAGATATTCTCTTAAAGAAATACAAGCTGGACCAGTGAAGCTCAAGAAAGGTTCCAGACAGAAATCCACCTTTTCCTGTGTAAGAACAGCCTTTTGCTGAAAACTGCCCAGAAGGCAGTCCAGAAACACAATCCTGTGTGATGCAGTCAAAGAGGATTTGTGTACACTTATCTTGTAACCCCAACTGGTAACAAGAAACAAAACCCATGCTAAGGGATCTTGACATCTAGGAACAGACTCTCCAAAGATAAGCAAGTAATTTAAATAAGGAATGTGTGCACCTTGCAGACTGCACTGATTTCTCACTGGAGCTCGACACCTTGTAAACACACCTGAAGTTCTAGATAAGCCAATGAACAATGCAGAGAACTGATAAATGTGACCCAGACGTACAGAATCTGAGAAACTTTTTGATGTAATTGATTAAAGGATGTGAGGATAAGCATCCTTTAGATCTAATGTTACCATAAAAGTCAAAAGAGGGGTGAATTCTTTTAATTTCACAAACTGCCTGCAAAATGAAAGGTCTAGAACTGGCCTCAGTGAAATATCTTTCTTTGCAACCAGAAACATTCCTTTCCCACTTTGATCTGAAGGTAATGGTTCTAGGATTTCTATGCTGAACAAGTACTGAAGAATCGGAGGAAAAACTCTTGTTTGGTTCGGAAGGTGGGAAGGTATTCCCCTGAAAGGAATATTTGTATCCCGTGCCAACTGCAACCTCCTGAACAACTTTTATAACAAAAGAGTCTGATACAGTCGGTTGCCAAAGAAGAATTTTCTGGGATAGATTTAGAGAGACCGAGGTGGGGAGGACAGATTTAGAGAGATGGGAGGACAAAATGTTGGCACAGTCACTGTCCATTTTTTTAAAGGATCCATTTTTATTTATTTTATTTTTATTTATTTTACATTTGTTGACCGGGCTAGTCCAACTGGATATATTTCCATTTTCAGCAGAGGCCCGGGGAGAAAAGCTCCACATTTAAACAAAAGGAAATACATTATGAGCACAAATATCATAATACACATTATTACTTATTTCTAAAACCAAGAAAAGAAAGTGTAAGAGCAGGGAAAGAGAAATGAAAGAAAGTTATCAAAGGAAAGAAAAGGACATTAACTTCCTAGGGAATAAGTAACATCATGATGAACATACTAACATGTTTTAATACCAAGAAGAGAGAGTATAAGATCAAGGAAAGAGAAGCAGCAATAGAGAGATAGCAGAAATAAACAGACAAATACTTGTTCGAAAGAGATTCATAGCCATAAGGAGGAAAGATGAAGAGGAGGAGTTTAAAGAGGTAGAGAAAGAAAGGTAAGGGAGGGAGCAGGAAGGAGAGAAGAGTAGGGAGAGAAAGATGGATTAATTGAAGCAAATTACTTTAGTCAGGATTAGAGCAGGGACACATCCAGTGGCTTTTAAGGTAAATTCTGAGTTTTTGTTTAAACAGAACAGTAGATGCAATGGAAGTAAGTTCAGTAGGCAGTTGATTCCAGTGTTTTCCAATAGTATTAGAGAAAAGGGAATCACCTGCTAGGTTATTAGATTTGGTTAAGGTAACTAGCAGCTTACTTGATGAACGGAGGGAGTTCATATTAGAGTAGGGGGTTAAGAGGTTGGAGAGTATAGGTGTGTTGTGAGGTTGGTAGAATGCTCTTTGGACAAATGTCAGTTGGGAAAGTAGCAACATGTTTGACAGTTCAAGCCAGTTAAGTTGCTGCAGATTCAGACAGTGGTGAGTTCTGAAGGGTTTACCAGTAACAAATCTAGCTATATTATTGTACGTGGAAGATAGTTTAGAGAGATTATTTTTCTTGAGGTTAGTGTGGTGAGGCGTAGAGAAGAGTAGAAATAAGATGAGAGTGGGCAAGAGTAGCTTTGGCTTGGGAGGTTAAGAAAGTTTCAATTCTATAGAGAGAGCCGAGTTTCCTGTTTACAGATTTAATGGTATTATTGATATGACAATCAAAGGTAAGGTTGTTGTCAATCGTGACACCTAGCAGTTTGGTATTAGGGTCAGGTGATATAATAGTTCCATTGTTAGATAGGATAGTAAAGTCTAATGTAGGGGATCTGGTAGTGGGCTTAAAGAGTAAGACTTTGTTTTTTTTAGCGTTTAGGAGTAGGCAGTGTTTTGAGAACCAAGTTTCAACTTTAGAGAAAACAGCTTGAGTATTAATTTGAAGTTCAGAGATGGATTTAGCAGAGCAAATTAATGTGGAATCATCAGCGTATTGTATACAAGTAGCCTGGGGGATAGCTGTTTGCAAGTCATTTATAAAGAGGGAGAAAAGAAGTGGTCCAAGAATAGAGCCTTGGGGGACCCCAAGTGAGATTGGGAGAAGGGATGAGAGTTTGTTATCCCAGAGAACGGCTTGTTTCCTGTTTGTAAGATAGGAACTAAACCAGTGGACAGCCTTAGATTCTAAGGAGAGAGATTCAAGAATTTTTAAGAGAATGGAGTGGTTGACCATATCAAAGGCTTTAGACAGGTCAATGAAGAGAGCTGAAGACAGGATGTTGTTATTTCGATTCTTGTTAATGAGGTCTGTAAAGGTGAGGAGAGCGGTGGTTGTGCTATGAAAAGGCCTAAAGCCATGTTGACAGGGAGTGAGAATGTTGTTTTTTATTAGGTGGTCCATTAACTGATAATGAACACATTTTTCCATGATTTTTGCTAGTGGGGACAAGAGAGCTATGGGCCTATAATTGGAGTATTCATAGGAATTACCTCCTTTGTGTAAGGGTATGATGTGAGAGATTTTCCAGATGTCAGGTATTGTTTCTTCATTTACAGTTCTGTTAATGAGAATAGATATGGGATAGGCAATTTCAGAGGCTGCTTTTTGAAGGAATTCAGATGGGAGTTGGTCAGCTGAGGGGGTGCATGGTTTGAGTTTGTGAATACATTTTTGTATAATGGCAGTGGAGATGGGTTGTAGCCTAAAGGTTGGTAGTTTGGAGGAAGCAGGGTCGGGGATACTAGTGTTGTCACTAGAGAGGTGCGAGGCCAAAGAATTAATAGTATCAATAAAGAAAGAGTTGAAAGTGTTGGCAGTATCTAGGGTGGAATTCTTTTCAGATCCGGTAGGGGAAGGAGTGGTAGTCTGTCCAGGGTGTAGAAGCCTGTTAAGGATTGACCAGAATTTTTGAGGGTTATTGTGATTAGCTTGCTGGAGATTACTATAATAGCTTCTTTTATCAGAGAAAATAGCTTTTTTGGTACAGTTTCTTAGATGTCTAAAGGTCTGTTGGTCTACGCAAGATTTGCTAGCTCGCCATTTTTTCCAAGCTTTGTTTCTAAGTAACATTTTTTGTCTTGTATCTTTAGATAGCCAGGGGGCAGGTTTAGATTTAATTCGGATGGAGCGTGATGGTGCATGATTATCTAGAATAGTTAGGAATGTGGTGTTGAAGTATAGCACAGCTTCTTCAAGAGGAAGTGTCTTTAGTGGGTTCCAATTGCAAGCACTTAGTTCAGTTCTAAATTGAATAGGGTTGAAACATTTGAGATTACGTAGGGTCCTATAGATAGGTGTATTGTTAGAAGCATTTCTTTGTCTAATAATAAAGGTTAGATTGTGATCACTAAAGTCATCGGATACTGTTCCAGACTGATATTTAAGTTTAGGTTTATTAATGAGTATCCAATCTAGAATGCTTTCTTTGTTGTTAGATTTATTGATCCTAGTAGAGGTGTTTATTATTTGACTAAAGCCATAGAGGTTAATATGAGAAGCTGGGTTATTAGTAGTTAGGACCAGTCCAGATTGAGGTCTCCAAGAATTATGGTTTCTTGTGGATAGGAGGTGGTGAGCCAACTAAGGATATTTTCTATAGTAGTGGAATTATTTCCAGGAGGTAGATATATACAGATAATATAGATGGACTTTTTAGGGTTTAGTTGCAGCTTTGAGATGAGAAGTTCAGTCTTATTACTGTCTGGGTTATCATAGGGTATTAATGTTACACTCAGTTCTGTTTTGAATAGAAGTGCAACTCCTCCACCTTTTTTAGTTTTGCGGTCAAGTCTCAGGATGTTATAACCTGGAGGTAAGATTACATTATCTTTAGTAAAGGGTTTTAACCAGGTTTCAGTTAAACAGAGAATATCAAAGGAGTGATGTTGAAGAAGGGAGTGGAGATGGGTGATTTTGTTATTGACACTTCATATATTAAGGTGACCTATGAGTAGAGTATTTGGATTAGAGGTTGGTAGTGGTAGGGAAGAGTTTAGTGAAGTGGCTGCCTCATCAGATGAAGTGGTTAAGGGCCCTGGGTTGGGGTGGATGTCCCCGTCTACTAAGGTAGAATGCTTATGTTCAAGGTGAGCTTTGATGGGGGAGTACAGTGAGTATTTTGGTTTCTTAATCAAGAGATTTAGAATTTTAATGTGGGACAGTCTGTGATATCTGGCAAGGAGGTAGCTAGGGATAGATGTAATGTTTAAATGAGTCAATTTTACGCTTATGAAATCAGAGGCAGTATGTTTGGGAGAGTAGTTAAAGTGGTAATTGGGATTTGATTCATAACAGGTTAGGTAGTAGGGTAATGTGAGGGCCAGAGAAATAATAAGTAGAAGTGTTATCTTTTTTAGAGTAGTTCCTGTTACAGGGGTCTTGGATATTGGTTTGTAAGTTTTGGTAGACATGTTGAGGTGAAACAGAGAGGAATAGACTGGATATGGGCTTAGAGTATAGAGTGAGTAAATGAAACAGGTAGATATCGAGGTATTTGTGTAGTTTTGGGTGGGGAAGGGAGAAAGGAGAGGTAATAGTGGGAGGTATAAGACGGAGGGGGGAGCAAGTGAGATAGGTGCTTAGGGTAGGTGTAGATATAGAGGAGGTGTGGTATGTAGGAGCATAGGATAGGTGTAAATATAGAGGGGTATGCTCCCCTTCTGCCATCTCCTTTTCCCTGGTTGCTATAATGTCACAGAGACTGATTGTTTTGCATCTTAAAGGGAGTACAGGATTTGGAAGATGTGTAATGGGGGACTTGAAAAATCTCAGACACTCTCAATTTCCCTCTTTCATCAAATTGCTTGAGGACCTGAGTAACAGATAGATGAGGAAGATTTGTTTGGCCTAAAGTAGAATTTAAAACATTCAAGCTACTTCATCAGCAAACGTTGGTTATATACCCATGCACATCTCCTCAAAAGAGCAGGAGTGGCCCTGGACACATTATCCGCACAATCATACACACTTGAAAGCATGCTTGGATACTTGGGAGAGAGGGATTAGGAACAAGACTCAGAAAAGAGTTACCTTCTGAAGGAAGTGTGGCAATGCATTCCCTCAAACTGTTTACATAACTCACAATAAATTTCCACGCGTGGTGGTTACAAACTATATATATTCAAGTGGAAGTAGGGAAAATTCTCTTACCAAATCTAATACCTTACCTTTATCCACAGGTGAAGGGTTAACACTGACCTAAACTCTGTTTCCAAGCGGGCAGAAAGATCAAAAATGACAGCTGGGTCTGACCCAAGATGATAAAATAAGAATTTGTTAGCTTGAGATAACTTTATTATAAAGTTTATCTGCCTTTTTGGGGGACTGAATGATGAGAGGCAACATTATTACAGCTAGTAGTATACACATCCTCCCTCTCTGACAAAAAAGGAGATAGATGCTGCTTAATGAGGTACATCCACTAGTAACACATCACAATATCTTCAGAGTTTGAGGGAAGACATTCACCTCTTCCCACAAAACATTTAATTTATCCTGGAAATTCTTCCCACAAAACATTTAATTTATCCTGGAAATTGTACGTGAAAAAGACAATTACATGAAAAGGAAGTGGAGAGAACCAGGTTTACTCAGAATTAGAGTTGTGGGCTTTGGAATTTGAAGGATAAGCCCTGTCTCTGTCAATATCAAAATCCTCTGTAAAACTTTCCTCAGGAATTTCTTTATTGATACTAACCTCTGGTAATGACTTCCAAGCACTAGGGTTAACATCCTGTAATAATTGCCTGAATAAGGTAAGAAAATTGTCTTTATTAACACACACCATGTCTTCAGATGAGCACTGTTTTTTTTCTTTGCAGGGACTACCCTGGAAAAACTCAGGACTAAGAGATGGCACTGGAATGCGGTCAAGGGGTCTCTTTCCCCAGCAACCCTAAGAAGCATCACTCCAATGTCTCCTCGATCAAACAAAGATGATTCACTCATGCCAGGATTGGACATGGGAAGAGCTACAGGGGATGAGGCTGACTCCTGGTCCATGATGGCTGAAGGGATTACAACAGAGGTACATGGAGAAGCATGTTAATGGCCTGATCTACAACAGAGCAACAGTAACAACAGGGCTCTTTACTATGTTTTTTTTATTTTTAAATAAAGCGGGAGAACAGCCAGCAGGTCCAGAGTTAAGTATAAATGCTATAGCCGAATATGAAATTTGATTGCCAGTAAGAGCTGCTGGAATAAGTCGGTCAAAAGGTAAACTGTCAGACAAGAGATCACAAGTAGTACACACACTTGCAGTTCATCACACAATCCCCTTTCCACAGTAAAAGGACAAGCAGAACAATCTAAATCAGAAATAAATATACACAGAAGCACAATGACAGAAAATATATCTGTCAAGTTATCACGAAATGTATATAAGCATAACATTCACAAATGATTTCTGCCCTGAAAAAAAACTTCCTGATCCTTAAAATTACACCAGCAGTTTAAAGTTTTCAAAAGCGGGACATATTTACCATAAACAAATCACACCCAATAGTGAAAAATAAGCCCCAAGCTAAAAATAGCAGTCCCTGACGGTATTTTTTCACTGGTCACACATTTTCTGTTTCTTTTTAAAAGGGAAATACCACTTTTAGTCAGAAAATAAAATAAAAAAATATTTTCTTAAAAAGGCAATTTATGTGTGGAAGGGTTCCTCTATAGGGACTTATCTGCCAGATGACATATGAAGCCAGCTGCTGTTCCTATAAAGCCTCAGAGCTGCTTCCCCACGAGGCAGTATGAAAGTCAATGGGGCAAGCCAACCAGCAGTCAGAGTTTAGGTGTAGCAGGGAGTCAGAGCTTTGTGAAGCTGGTCATCTGTTGTATCCTAGCCTTTAAGCAAGGAGTCCTAGAAGCTTATTTATCTTTAGTTGTCTATTCTGAAAGGAGGCAAACTGATCTATTTGAGGCATTCCTCACTGGCAGATCAAGTTTTGGAAGACCCCAGGATTAAGTTCCCATATGTAGGGGTCTATCTAGTAATGCTGAGCTTCTCAGCAATCAAAATTTCCTCTGATGGAACATATGAAATCTGAAGAGTTAGACTGAGATGAATTGCTACCTCATAGGCCATCATAATCAGTCTACAAAGGGCAGTCGGATCTAGTACTCCCTTGTTTGTTCATGTAGTTTCATTTGTGCACAGTAGCAAAGGTCCTGGGGACCTGAGATGAATAAAGGCCCTCAAAGCAGTGAAAACAGGCAACATCTACCTAACATTTATGTGCTTCTGTCTGTCTAGAGGATCCCATACAGTTTGCACTTTTACCCCTTTTGAAACTGTTCCCACCTCAGATCTGAAACATCTGTGGCAAATAACTGGATTGGTGACACAAAGGAGAATGAAAGACCTGGACTGCAAACTATCTGGTCTACCCATCATCCAATCTCCTTCACAAACCCTAGAACTGGAACCTGAGAAGTCAAAGGGTATAGATGCAGACTCCGACTAAGACGAGGTACCATTCTATTTTCCTCATGTTTAGTCTGGCAAAGGGTAGCATGAGAATAATTGGATACCATGTACTCCAGAATCCAGAGAAACTCCCTTGAAGATGCTCGACTTAGGCTGGAGAAACTCAGGAAGAACTGTTGGAACATTTCTACTTTATCTGGAGGGAGAAAAGATTTTTCTCTCAGTCGAGTCCAACAAGCATCCCAGAAATACCACTGTGGGTGAAGGGATGAGAGAAAACTTCTGCCAGCTGACCTGAAATCCCAGAGTGAGAAGCAATTTCTGGAAAGTTTTTAGAGACTAATAACATACGGAAAAAAAAACCAGCAATAATTAGACAACCACTGAAATATGTCAAAATATGCTCATCTTTGAATGTACAATGCTCTTTGACTAGAGCTACCAATTTTGTAAGCATCCAAAAAGAGTAAAACACAGAAATAGTACGATTTGCTATATAAGCCTTACATTAAGAAATGCCTGAACAGTTTTGGCAATAGGAATGTGGTAATAGCCATCCTTTTATGTCTAGCTTTACCATGAAAGCTGGTGTTGGGATCAATGGTACAAGACCCAGAAGTGTCAACATCTGTACACTTGGGAATCTTTACATGGAGATTTAAAGTTGAAAAACCCATTACTGGCACCCAGAAAGGTTCTGAATCGGTGAACAGACAAATCCTTTAACAACAGCCATACCTCAAAGACTGAAGAGCATTGGTTCTATTACTCCATGGGACATCACATAGTCTATAATGGCAGAAAATGGGGGGTCCAAATGGATAGATAAGTCAGCAAGCAAAGGAGAGTAGTATTGCAGAACTGAATTCATCTTCTAGTCTTGGTGAGTACCTTCATGAGGTGGACCCAGTTTTTCACAAAATCTCACCAAGATGACAATGATATACAGACTACATTTTATATAGCATATATTATGGACAGAAGTAGGTCAAAAATTAAAAAAAAAAAAAAAAGATCCCTGTGTGCACAAGACCCAGGACAAAAAAGTGCCCAATCCTGGTAGGTGCACTGGTACCAGGACTGGAAAAAATGACAGTGCAGAATCTTCAAAATACAGAAACTTTCCTACAACGGTGCCAGGCCCAAGGGGAGGATGGCCACCCCCCCATTGTAGAAGGAAGAAACAGTCCATAAAAATCACAAACATTGATAGGCCAAAGAAGACCCATAAAAACGACAGAGTGGACTACTGAGGATAAGACACTGTTAGAAACTCCTTGTGTTCTGACTGAAGAGTGCTCGCACACAATCTGGAAATATATCGTTGATAAGTATATTTCTTGGCACTTCTTTTCAGAGTTCTGCATTGTCTTAATTTTTGCCTGCCTGAATTATATATTTGCTTACGGATTTATTTTATATATTTGCTGGCATTGCTTTTTGTTTCTGATCTGTACTGAAACTGGTTCCCCCTAGTCCTGTGGTGAGTTTATAAAATTGGTCCAACAGCTTTTTTGTTATCCAATTGCTTCAAGCCTTGCTGATTTAAAAATAGTTCCTATTTGTAAATTCCTGCATACACTGTTAGAAACTCCTTGTGTTCTGACTAAAGAGTGCTCTCAAACAATCTCGAAATATATCGCTGATAAGTATATTTCTTGGCACTTCTTTTCAGAGCTCTGCATTGTCTTAATTTTTGCCTTGCTGAATTATTTTATATATTTGCTGGCATTGTTTTTTGTTTCTGATCTGTACTGAAACAAAATTTCTCCCTCCTACTCACCCTATTCCTGTGGTTTTTGTTATAGTTGGCGGCTTTGCAGTTGCCCGCCCCTACTGTAAATTTGATCTGGGATACTCCTCCCAGCCTAGTGTTCATTCTATCTAATACAGAGAGAATATTTGAGAAGGCCAACCCCCTTAGGTTCTTAACCTTGAATTACCTCCTGCTCCCCCTTCCTCCCCTTGCACTTCACTTAAAAAAATCCTTGTGTTCTGACTGAGTGTGCTTCTATTCTTGGCTGATAAGTATTTTTTGGTACTTTTTAACTGTTCAGAGTTGAATACTGTATCTGTTTTAATTTTTGAAAAAAAAAAACAAAGAATTCCTCTCTGTCTACTCTTTTCCTGCCTTTCTATAACCAGTAGAGTCCAGTTTTCAGATTTTGCTGAATCCTGGGCTGTTTTGTAGTTTCTGTGTTGCCCAGACTAGAATAGACAGAAGGAAGATTCTCTGCTCATCAGCTAGAGTGGTGAGCTTTGATCTGTCACTGGAGGAGTGGTTTCAGCTCAGAATCTGTAGTTGTATTGGCCATTTTAGGCTATTTCTATCCCAGTCATCTTTCTGTTTAATAACCCATGTTTGCATGTTTTTCTGCACTTGTATTACCTCAGCAAGATCCTGCCTGGGTGCCCTGCAGAGTTCTACAGCAGCAGAGAGAGAAAAGGGAGACTGAGTGGATTAAGTACCTCTCTTTTGCTTTTTAATGCCTATTTTCGCTAACCGCACTATTCCGAGCATTACTAACTTTGCAACTTATTTGAACTGTTTTTTGAACTCTGATACTGTTTGCACTTGAACTGATCGTTTTTAAGTGTTTTTCAACTGTTGAGGGTTACACACTCAAGTGCAATAACCATTTTTCTGCTTTAAAAGTTTTTGTTTTACTGCATCTGTTTTAATTTTTGAAAACAAAACAAAAAAAAAATCATCTCTCTACTTGTTTCCCACATTTCTATAACCAGTAGTTGGTTTTCAGACTTTGCTGAATTCTGGGCTGTTCTATAGTTTCTGTGTTGCCCACACCTTACTAAGATGAAAGGAAACTTCTCTGTTCATCAGTGAGAGTGGTGAGCTTTGAGAAGCCTATCTATCGCTGGAGGAGTGATTTCAGCTCAGAATCTGTAGTTTTATTGGCCATTTTGGGCTACTTCTATCCCTTTCATCTTTCTGTCTATAAACCAGTGTTTGCGAGGGTTTGCACATCGTGCAGCGCCATTTAACTAGGTTTAAACTATTCCCAATGCCAGAAAGTCTGCTCTTCTAATTTTCTCTTAGCACTAGCCAGTTTTCTAGTTTTAGCATTCAAAACTATTTCCTTATTCTCAGCGCAGTTTTTAGTACTTAAATAAGCACCTCTCCAAGCATGTCTAAAGGTCAGCTCCCAGTATTTTCCCCTGTCCACCTGATGAATCTAGGCATCTTGGGGCAATGTAGCAATTGCCTCATGTACACTGAGGACCCTCTCCTCCTACCAACACTACAACCTGTGAGAGATGCACTTACATAGCCAAACTGGAAGTCAAGCTCTCTCCAGCCAAGACTGTAGTAGATAGTCAAGAGAAGGTAAACACCTGCACCACACCACACTCAGCAAATAGTCCATCAAATGCTACACCACCTAAACCCACACACAGTAACACAAAACACACACCTACATTTGTAGAGGCTCTCAATAAAAATCTGCCCAAACAACAGAGACCTCCAAAGCTGCAAAACAAGCAGTCACCACCCTCCAACACTACCCAAATGACAAAACCCACAAAATCAGTGTGGCACTCAACCTCAGTCCATAAGGCAAAACAATGTACCCAACACACTAGTCATAGGTGACTCTATAGTCAGGCCCACTGATGTCCCACTCACCAGGCTAAACAGGGAGAAAGTTACCGTCGGGTGCCAGGATCCGCCACAAAGCAAGCACTCAGGTCACTTCACAGCAAATACAAATATGACTCTCAACCCTGAGGGGGGTGGGGGATTATAGAAATTTGATCGAAGAAAAAGAGGGAAAGTGGCAAATTAAGCTGGTCAAGAGTTTGGGTTAAATGAAGTTATTTCTGTTAAACCCCTGCTAGGGACCAAAGATTATGTTAGAATTCTTAGAATGTATTGGAGACCATTTTAAATGTTCTAAATGTGGTGATGATGTCATGAATACATAGGGCTATATATGTAGAATTTTATAGAAGGCATGTATTCTGATGAAGTCCCCATTCTGAGGGGATGAAAGCACTTAATGACTACTTTTAAATTTTGTTAATAAACAGTTATTTGTGGAGAGTCCAAGCTGCATACAGTGTTTTTTTAATTTATTTATTTGGTTCTGACAGTCACTGGGGTCGTTGTTGAAACCATTTTGACAAGTAGCAATCTGTCATTGTCCATGTTGGTGTGAATAACTGGAGACGTACCTCCCTGGACTACATGAAATGAGATATGGAGGAGCTCTTGGACCATGTAGCCCAGGTAGGTATGACCCTAGCCCCGAGTGCCATCACCCAGAATGATAACACAATACAAGGACAAAATGACTGACTTCAACAATCGGCTAAGCTTCTGGTGTTATTCTAAGGGGATCCAGTGTCTGTCTGCCTGGGACGACATGATCGACAGACCACGATGCTTTGTCAGAGATGGCCTGTACCTGTTGCCCTTTCGGATACTGACTAAGGCTCTTGCTATCCCTATAGTGCCTTTTTTAGGCAAGGTTCAAATGTCAAACTCACCACTGTAGCAGGTATAAGCAAGCAAAATCTGAGGGTAATGCTATTCAGTGCTAGAAGTCTAAACCTCAAAATGCACTCAGTCGAGGCACTCCTTAAAATGGAGAACATCGACATCTGTGCAGTGATAGAGACCTGGTTCAAGGCTCCAGAAAGCATCCTTGCATTACCAGGCTATAACTCATACCACACCTTTCAGCCACCTAACCTGGACCGAAACACTAAAGGAAGAGGCGTGTCCTTATTCATTAAGGATATGCACACCTCCAGGCTAATTGCTCAACATAATACATCCAAAATTATCCAAGTGCAACTAACACTGGGCAAGACTGCAATCCAGGTTGCAGCTTGTTACAGATCCCCCACCATGCCCCAGGATGCCCGCTCCACGTTTCTTGATATACTGCGTAATATCAATGGTACAGCCCAATACCCTAATAGTGGGCGATTTCAACTACCCCACCATCAACTGGGAAAACTACTCATGTACCAACTCATTTGCTCAACGCTTTCTGGAATTCATAAATTCCAACACCCTGGATCAGCTTGTCCATACCCCCAGCAGGGCAGTAATATCCTGGACCTGGTAATTACCAATATGGGCGACCAATGTTCCACGTCAGAGATCAACTTCCTCGCTGGTCAGATCTGACCCCAAGCTAAGCACCCTAGACATCAATATCTTGCCCCACCTCCCATTAGGGAAACCACCGTAAAAAAATTCTCCAAAGCCAACTTCATGCTTCTTAGGACAAGTGGCAAACTTCACAAACCCATAAAGATGGAAAATAGAGGTATGACTGCTGAATCCTATACAAATGCACTGTATAAGCACATATGAGGGCATGGATCGTGCCATCCCCAACAGAACTAAGACGCTATCCTCCAAAAAAGGAAGCAATCTGGTGGCCCCCTGCCATAAACAAACTTTTGCAACAGCATCTTTCTTCTGTTGTAGAAAGATTAAAATCCCCTGATTGCAAGAACTCCCTGGTCAGCCTCAGTAGGAAGCTGAGATCCCTCCTAAAATACTCCAAAGCTAGTTACGAAAATAAAATTGTTACTGATTCTAAAGACAGCCACAAAGCATTCTACAGCTATGTCAAGAATCTCAATGGCAACACTGAGATCTGCTCTGAGCTACAGTACAATGGCACTAGATATACAGAACCAAGTGATATTGCTAACATCTTGGCAGATAGATTTAGTGCAAACTTCAAACCCCCCTCACCCCCCGAAGGGCCCATCACTATACCAAAGAATGCAAAGCCCCTGTAATCATGGCTGCACAAGTAAAGACTGCACTCTCCAAAGCCAAGAACACAGCATCCATGGGACCTGACAACATACTAGGCTGCGTTCTGCATGAAATACAGAATGAACTGGCACTACACCTAAGTACCATGTTCAATCATAGCCTCACTTCAGGCTTTGTGCCTCCTGAATGGTGCACAGCAATGGTTATCCCACTCCACAAAGGGGGTGCCACCACGGACCCTGGGAAATACCGCCCCATTAGCCTGACAAGCCTGGTCTGCAAGGCCATGGACTGTATCATTTTGGAGCTTATTAACAAGGACATAAGTAACTTCCAAACTCTGGACCCCACTCAGTTTGGGTTTGTAAAAGGTAGGTCATGTCTCCTAAACCTAATAGACTTCTTTGAAGTAGTCACCAGAGCCGTGGACGAGGGTTAGCTGGTGCATACAGCCTATCTTGACCTTGCCAAGGCTTTTGACATCATCCCCCACTCTGGAATTATAGATAAACTCACTAGACTGGGCATAAATCCCTATGTTACAAGATGGGTGGCCAGCTGGCTCACTGACAGAACCCACGCAGTGAAAGTGGCCGACTGGAAATCTAACCAGACCAGTGACAAGTGGAATACCACAGGTCTCAGTCCTGGGTCCTCTCCTGTTTGGCATCTACTTCTCAGAAGTCCAGGCTAATACAGCAGGTCTTTGGCTAACAAAGTTTGCAGACGACTGCAAACTATGTGCCATGACAGACTCACCTAACGATGTGAACAGTCTACAAAGGGGCCTCACAGACTGATGCTTGATGTCAAAGTCATGGACGCAAGCTCAATGCCAAGAAATGCATTGTCATCCCTTTTGGGAAAAACACTGTACCCATGAACTACCACATAGGCAGTAGTCTACTAAACACCAAAAGTGTGACAAGAAACCTTGGGACACAGGTGGACAATAGTCTCTCCTTTGATAATCACATCGCCACAGTAGTCAGGAAATCCTTCTATGTGGCACACCTCATAACAAAGGGGTTCACCTCCAGAAAAAAAAGAGGTCATTGTTCCTCTCTACTCATCCCTCATCAGACCCATTATAGAGTACAATGCCCAATTTGGCATGTACCTTGTAAGACATCTACAACAACTAGAAAGGCCACAGAAATGCCTCACTAAGAGAATTACCAGCCTCAAACAGATGCCATACACAGACCATCTCAAAAAACTCCATCTCTACTCCATCGGTTATCACCTACTCAGAGGCGACCTCTGCCTAACATACAAAGCCATGTCAAACCCGGATCTGTTGGTCATGCTACACTTAAAGAAACCCCAATCCCTCTGAGCCACACGCTCCAGGGACCTAAACCTTGCCACCACAATAAACAGAACATGCTGGAGGGATAGATTCCTGTCCCAGAGACTTCCCATTCTTTGGAACAGACTACCCATTCATGTCAAGCAAAGCTCCTCATTAGCCCTCTTTATGAAAAATCTCAACAACTGGATGGGAAATAGGAAATTCACCCAAAGATCTCTTCTGTGGTTCTGCTAGACAGGGGCGCAGGAAAATAACTTTCTTGGGTGGCGAAAGCCAGTGAACTTTTTTGGCTAGGCTTATATAGGCCCCAGGGCCAATAGCCTACCTATGAACCTATTACAAATTGTTACTATTATGCCAAAAGCCCAGAACTTCCAGACACAAGATATATAAAAAGACTGAGAGAAATTAGAGGGAAAAAAAATATTTCCATAAGAAAAACTGTCAGAAGCCTCAAATAAAAATTTGTGCTTATTAATACAACAGATATGTGAAAACCATATCGACCAAGAAACTTTGATCTGTTTGGAAAAAGACGTATCTGAGGAAGTATGAAAATATAAACAACAAAACCTAGAGATTTTTTGAAAAGTATAAAAAGAAATATGTACATGGAAATGAAAGAGATTTGATATGGTGCAATATTTATGCAAAGTCGAAAGCCAAATTAAATCAATACAAAAAAGGCAGAACCAAAGATATCTGAAGAGAAATACAGACAAAGGTATCCAGATAAGGACGATTTCACAATAGAAAAATAACATCACAAACAGGGAATGTAGAAAAGAAGACTAGTAAAGTAGAAGTTGAAAAAAACAGAAGTTGAAGTTATGGAATGTGAATAATTTGGGGTAGAAAGTCTAACACATTATCATGGAATGAGTCTCCAAAGTAAGGAGAAACAGGAAGATCAGGAGACATCTGAAGAAGGAATATGGACATGGGAAGGAAAGACATTTAATAAGGTGTAATATTTATGCAAAGGAAAAAGCAAAACTAATCAATTCAAAAAAAAAAAAGCACCACATACATTTGAAGAGAAATAGTCAAAGGAATCCAGACATGGAAAACTTTACAATACAAAACATAAGATAAAGAGGAAAAGTAGAAAAGATTAGTAATGGAGAAGTTATTAGAAACTGAGATTATGGCATGCCTGCGAAGTGAAAGATTCAGTGTAGAAAATCTAACTCAGAAAGCACCACAGCATGATAGAGCAATGGACATCCAAATTAAGGACAAACCAGTGGAACAGGAAAGCAACTAGTCAGTTGCCATATGAAGATATTCTGGAGTCTTTCACAGGAAACTAATATAAACATTCACTTGAAGCTGGACAGCAAGGGAAAAAACAGGAAACTGTGGCAACTGTGATGCAGTCAATGTTGAGGAGTGATAGGCCAGTGAGTTCTCATATGACAGAGCTACAGATGACACAGGATGAAATTGAAGAGAATGTGCCACAGGAAGATGTTACAGAACTTGAGGGAATGGAGAACAAAAAAGTACCCTCAGTTTAGAAGAAAATGAACTAAGAGAAAAGTCGATTGATTATATATATATATATATATATATATATATATATATATATATATATATAGATATAGATATATATTAGATATATATATATATATATATATATAGATTAGATATATATATATATAGATTAGATATATATATATATATATATATATAGATTAGATATATATATATATATATTAGATATAGATATATATATAGAGATTAGATATATATATATATAGATTAGATATCTATATATATAGATTAGATATATATATATATATATATATATATATATATATATATACACATATATATATATATATACACATATATATATATATATATATATATATATATATATATATATATATATATATATATATATATATATATATATATATATATACATATATATATATATATATATATATATATATATATATATATATATATATATATATAGATTAGATATAGATACATATATAGATTATATAGATTAGATATATATATATATATATATATATATACAGACATATTAAGATCAATGAAAGAAATAGACTGAGGAAGGTCAATAAAACCAAAAAAGTCAGAAGTTTGATAAAATAAATGAACACAGTAACTAGGACTGTCCATATAGGTCCATGTGATACAACAGAAGTAAACAGGATGTATTACAGTCCAGCTAAATAACAGATAAAATTCTACCACAAGAACACAGGGTAGTAAGGGAAAGGAAAGAGAGAAATCAAATACCATCATGGAAGTAATAGAGAAAACTATAAAGCAATTAAGACAAGAAGTGTCACTGTTAGAAGAGTATAGAAGAGGGAACAGATAAGAATACTCAAAGATAGACATGATAAAAGCAATGGCAGTATTATAATGGATCAGAGTTTATCGTGCACTATCGCAAACAAACTAAAAATATGAGCACAGGCACAAAAACTTAGAAGATACACAGATAAATATAAAGAAATGTACAAAATAAGCAATTTGTTGACCCAAAAAAAAGTTTGATAAGAGAATTGGGAAGCAAGGTAAAAAGAATTGAAAGACCACCAAATAAATAACAGATATATTTTGGAGAAGTATTTATGAAGATCCTGTGGAATATAATAAAGATGCAAAATGGATGGAAGAAATAAAAGAAAGAATAGTTCAAAAGGTACAGGATATGAAATGGGATGAAGTAACAGCCAAAGAGATTGAAACAAAGTTAAGAAACGCCTCCAACTGGAAAACCCCAGGCCCAGATGCACTACCTAACCTCTGGTTAAAAATATTAACATCTTTGCATGAAGATTTAGCCATGAGTAAGAACTACTTATATGCACACCCTGAACAGACACCAACCTGGCTAACAGAAGAAACAATGCTCCTACTTAAGAGTGAACCTCCAGACTACTCCAAAAATTATAGACCAATAACTTGCCTTCCAACAATGTATAAACTACACACTGGAATGAATGCAGACAGGGTTTATAATCATTTAGAAAAAAAAAACAATTATGGCAATAGAACAAAAGAAAGTTATAAAACAAAAGGATCGTTTATTGTTAATTCATACTGGAGAACTGTAAGAAAGGGGAAGAATCTATGCATGGCATGGTTTGACTACAAAAAAAAAAAAAAAAAGCATTGGACAGTATCCTAAATTCATGGATAAAAAAGTGCTTAAAAATATGCAAGATACTCCCTACACTGATAAACTACATCACAGTGACCATGAAACAGTGGCAAATCACTATGAAGTTAAGCCATGATAAAAGACAAATTATTATTCCAGGGATAAAAATCCAAAGGGAGATATTCCAGGGTGACTCTGTTGTTTTCTAGTTGTCAAATTATAGCCATGATCTAATCTGTTAAGCAGACAGCTTAATGGGTTAAGGGCAATGCAAAAGAGCAATGGTGACAAAGTGTAAAGACTTATCTTCTCTTAATCGAGGATTTAAAACTGCATAGCTCATCAGATGAGGAACTGAAAGCACAAATGCAAGTAGTCAAAACTTTTTCAGATGATATAAGAATAAGAATGTCATTTGGTCTTGATAAATGTGCAAAAGCAACCTTTAAAGCAGGAAAGCTGCAGCACCAAGATCAGTTTGGGACAAGAATGTGATATAAAAGAACTTCAGCAGGAGGGAGTGCATAAATATTTTAGAATTGATGAAGGATCAACAACAAAACGTGAACAAATGTGAATAAAACTTAGTAAGGAATATTTTAGAAGACTTAAATCAATTCTAAAAACAGTGTTGACATCTAGGAACAAAATTCAAGCTATAAACCAATTTGCTCTTGTCCTTACAGTCTTCGAGTGACTGACTGACCCAAAAGGTGTTGGATAGATTAGATAGGAAAACAAGACGGATTTTCATGCTCAAATGATTTATAAAAATCAGTGCATACTAAGATTATATATTCCCGTTAGGCCTCCTTGAAACCGATTACATGTACAGATCTGCAATTTGGGGACTGCATACATATCTGCTGACCTCACAAGACCTAAACATAGTGAAAGTTTTGAAACATGAGAATAAATCTAAGATGAATTCCCTGCTTAGTCTAGCAAAACCATATCAGCATCAAGCAAGAATGGAAATCAGACCAGAAGTAAATAAAAATCAGGCAGCAACTGAATCTGCCAAAAAAACAAAAGAAAGAATACAAGGTAAAGGATCAGACAAGAAGGCAAGAAATGTAGAAAATGCATAAATAAAGCTGCAACTATACAAAACTCCTGGAAGAACCTCCTGTTGATCAGGTTTGAAAACAGGAATGGTTAAGGAGAAGTGAAATCAAACCAAAAGCTGAAAGGTTAATATTGGCGGCCCAAGACAGTGGGCTACGTACAAGTTGGTTTACAAAGTCCATTGAACATGTGGGAGAAACAGATAAATGTAGGTTTTGTAAAACAGAATTGGAAAAAGTCGCACACCTTGTTTATAGGTTTATAGATTAGTACTAAGCTAACTGCCCTTGTGAGGCATTTTAAGCCTAGCCAATTATCCCTTCTGAGACTCAAACGCTGCACCTTCTGTTTGTAAGGCAAACACCTTAACCATTAGGCTGGTTGTGACAAACTAATGGCAGAAGGACTGTATACCGAAAGGCATAATAATGTGGCAGGACTAATTTCACTGGGGATTGTGCAAATATTATGGTAATGAAGTGGCTAAAAAACTGGAAACATGAGCCACACAGCATAATTGGAAACAAAGTCTACAGCCGATGGGATCACCCATTAGCAACAGTTCAAAAGATAAATGCGAGAAAACCAGACATAGTGGTCCATGAAAAGAAGACAAAAGTAGCATTGATCATTGAAATCACTACACCCAGTAACTACAGTGTCTTGCGTACAGACAGCAAAAAGTCATAAAATATCAGGATTTGCAAGCAGAAATGAGAGCACTGTGGAAGAAAAGATACCCATACAGTTCCAATAGTAGAAGGAGCAACAGGTCTTAAAAAATAATCTACAATCTTATTTAGATTTTTTACCAATACATGTAACTCCGTACGAATTGCAGGAGTCATTACTGGGCATACCATGGGTGCTTCGAAGAGCACTTCTGGCTGACATCAAGGACTGAAACACTATTTATTACATGAACTTAATCATACTTTGACTTAGGAATGGGTCCATTCCCATCATGGTATTAGAAACCCAAAAGAGTTGGAGAAATTAAAAAAGGAGAAAACAGAAAAATCCAGTTCCTTGGGCAAGAGGGAATTCCCTGGAACTGAGGAGGGATTCCCACTGCCAGGAGTACCCTCTTTGGATCACCCTCAAAACCCAACAGTCTGGGACTACATGATGCCAAAAGGGCAGCTGAAGTCTGAGGGAGAGGTGAAAGAATAATAGTAACTGTTGTTAGCATGATTATTAGTTTGAATAAAAAGCTGCAAGAATGATATGAAATATAAAGGGTTAATTTAGAAATAGTATAAAATGCTGAAAAATAAGTAGTAGTAAGTGTCCTGGCATAGCTTAGATTTTGGCATCTGTGTAAAGGAGTATGTTATTGAGAAACAAAGTATGTAAAAATAATTGCGTAGATGGCAGCTGGAAGGAAAAAGTAAAGAGATGTAACATCAAGTTTCAGATAGTGCTGGAACACCACGTTTCAGATAATGCAAGACTGAGTTTCCATGGATCAAAGTACCAAGGACAAGGGAACTAAGGAAAACTGTTATACAAAGAAAGAACTGCTATACATCAGACTGAGAATAAATATGACTAACAGTAAACAAGCTTTGGGAATTTGCCACAGAGAGCTGACAGCATCTGTGTTGCATGCTTGTAGATCCAAAAGGAAAATGTAATAGAAAGCGTATTAACTGAAGCGGTGTCTCTGTGTATTTATTGTACTTAGTACAATACAGCAATAAGACTAGTTAATCACAATAAATAGTTAAATATACTTTGGTATGCTTGCATGCAAATGCAAGTAACAGCAAGAAGCCAACAGAAGACGTCATATAATTTTTCAAGAGGGACAGGTTGCCAGGAGAGGGGGTCAGAACAGGCTGATAGTCATGGCGACTGGAAAGGCCGTCCTGGATTTTGAGAATCTTCTCTCCTTTTTCTTAAGAAATTATTTTCCATTACTCCCTCCCCTTGAGTACTGTCTCCCTGATGTTTAAATTGCTCGTTGGGAAAGTTGGGGTTGAACAGGAGGTTAAAACTGTTACTTGATTTATAAAAAATGAGAGCTAAAAAGTTGCATCACTTCTTGCATCAGTTTCCCCTTTTCCTTACACTTCTAAAGTACCTCAACAACAGAACAGACAAAAAGAGAATTATTATCAAAAAGAGTTCCAGACCGCAGACTACTTTTTTTTTAGAGACTGAACCCAAGCAATCCTTCCCAAAATGACACAGAAACAGCCACTCTCCAAGAAGAGTCAGAGCCGCGCATTAAATACACTTCAGGATATGCTTAGTCACATGAGTAACAGCAGTCACAAAAGCACTTAAAAATATTTTACCTCAGAAGAGGGAACGTTAGCTAATAACTTCTGTATATATTCTCAAAATACACAAGCAAAATGTTTTAACAAATGGGCTTGCCTATTTAAAATCCTGAAAGCTGAAGTATTTAGAACAAAACATCTTCCTCCCATCTTATCCATTGCTGTCCCATCTTTATCGAAGGGAATGGAGTTAAGAGACTGTGATCTCTTTGGCAGCAGCAGATTTAGAAACAGATAACTGCTGGGTCTGCCTTGTGATTAGAAAAGAGGTGTCTTAGATAATCTATTAAACCAACTGGTGGTCAAAGGTTGCCTGTCCAATATATTGGCTGTAGTAACAGAATCATCCTCTGGAGCATGCAAACAGGAGGCATGAGAGTTGCTTTACGCATTTATAGCTATTTAATCATAATACATTTTTCTAAGTCTTAAAGGCTTCACTCTATTCCCAATGAAAAACCTCACTCTCATAATAGAGAAATTTTTATGAAAATGAGATTTCTTCACTAGCAGTGTCTGCAAGAGTATCTTCTTCAGAATCTGAAAGCTCAGACCGTGTAGAATTCTTCACAAGTACACTCTCCCTCATAAAGCTTCACCTTCTATGTGGAAAATCTGTCAGATTGAGAAGGTTTTATTTTTCGCTTACTGTCTGAGAAAGGATTAGATGTTGGAAAGGCATCCATTATTTCCACAGCAAAAGCCAGTAATCTATAGACAGGTTGACAATTTTTTGCACCATGTACAGTGTAACCTAGTCCAACAGGCCCTTACGCACATTGGTCCCAACTCCATATTCTCCTCCCAGCCAAGTGAAAACCCTTCACCTGACCTTTCTCAGGTCAATGACAAAGGTGGATGTCCCTGGCCCTCCACATCCTCTGTGGATGCAGGAAAACCTCCTAGTCTTTTGTGGCTGCAAATGCTACATCAAGCAGAGCAGGTGAAGAAGATAGGGGGTCTGAAAACAATCAGCCACAGCAGTCACCCACCAGGGGCAGAAGCAAAGAATGAGCTAGAAACACACTTGCAGATTCCTTAGAAAGTTAATAATTTTTTGTGTGTTGGGGAAGATAACACCAAGCAGACAGACTTTTGCTCCATAGGTAAGCTAAGAAGGAAGATCTGAAAGCAAGTGGCCCTTACCTAGAAGCACTGGTAAGTATGCATGTGAAGGGAAAGTGCAGTTGTGCAAACTGAACTTAGCATAACAGCAGATGTTCGAATGATCACTGCTGTAGTTGTCTTAACTATATGGGATATATCCTGCCAAGGATATAACAGTTGACCAGCTTTCTAAGCATCAGGGCACCCTTCCATGCACCCAAACTGTCAAGCAGCTTGAGCCAAGACAAATTCTGGTGAGAAGCCCTTCAAAAAGTTTTCCTGCCACTAGTGAGATGGAGGCCTGAAAGGACAAGCATAGGAATAACAAAAAGAAATATCCACATCCTGGCAGAAAAATACACCAAAGAACAAGAGGGTGGAGGTGTAGGGAGTGAGCAGCTACTGCAGCAGTGTTCATTTGAATATCTACTGTTATGTAGGTTCAACTACACAGCTGTACTATGTTCTTCACATTGATCACTGCTTAGCCTTAGCTATATGGCTAGATTATCATAGCTAACTACATTTGGGAGGTGGAATTAGAAGGGTCCAGAAGCCCCTGGAGAGTGGTCCTAGCAAAGCATGATCTAGATCTAATGAAGGAATGAAGCTTATAATGCTTTGCGAGAATATGTACAGAGGGCTAAGTAAAAGCTTCCAACCCTATCCAAAAAGCCATGGAAGACTCCAAGGTCCTTGTAGAGTGGGTGCTGACACTGCCTAGAATAGATCTGTCATAGTGAGTATAACAAAAGATAATAACCTTAGACAACCAATTGGAAATAGTCATTTTGGACACAGGTTTTCCCTTCTTACGTTCACAAGAAATGAACAATTGATCCAAAGATCTGAAAGACTTACTTCTCTCCAGATAGTACCAGAGTTGTCTGTGGACATCCAAGATGAGGAGTATCCTCTTCCCCTCATTTTAAGGTTCAGGAAAGAAAATGGGAGACGGATAGTTTGGCTTAAAGTAAATTCAGATACCACTTTAGGCATAAAAAAAAAACAGATTAGTTCTCAAAGAAATCCTTTCCTTGTGGAAAATGAAGTAGGGTCGCCTTCTTGTACATGTCACAGCAGTCAGTTTTCCATGTTCAGAACCTCAAGTTAGTCAGATGCTGACTCAAATGAAGCAAGGATTAGTTTCTAACCCAAAAATAATATGCCCAGGAGGGGCCACTGGTTTACTTGGAGTCCACTTATGCTAAACCCATTTCAAGAACATTTTGCCATGCAACTGCCTTGAACGTGGGGGATCCATGGGATGGCATGCTGAAATGGCTGATAAATGAACCTTGATGGAGGATAGTAACTCAGAGAAACACTGTAAAACAACAGAACAACTAGCCCTGAACAGGTGCTGGCACCAATTAGACAACCTTTTCCGTTGGCAAATAACATGATTTTCTAGTAACAGGCTTTCTTGACTCCATAAGTTCTTGCTGCAAATACTCAGAAATCAAGAGCCTAAAAGGAATTAAGACCCTATCATCCAGGCAGTCAACTGAAGAGGATTGATGCTAGGGTGTGCAAACACTGTTTCTAGTACGAGTAGATCCACTCTGTGAGGAAGCTTGTGGTAACTGCCTCTGTCCATTTCCAAATGAAGGGAGAACCATGGTTGCCGGGGCCAGAAGGTAGTCACTACAATGACCGTGGGGGATTAGTTCTGAATCTTCAAAAGTACACTGTATATCAGAGGAAATGGTGGAAAGGCATACAGGAGCATTCCTGACCAAAGAAAAGGCATCTTGTTTTCCAGGCCTTCTTACATGGAATCTTAGAACAGGATTTTGCCAACTGGCAAAGAACTCTACTTGAAGAACTCCCCACAGATGGATCAAATCATGGAAGATCCCCAGATCTAGTTTCCATTTCAGAGGGCCTGCCCTACTCTAAGGCTCAACTTGTCTGCCACACAGTTTTATTCTGATAAAATGTAGGATGCTTGTGGAGCGAGACTGTGCTGGGAAGCTATATCCCAAGCTAATACTGCTAGTCTGCAAATGGGGTACAACCTGCTTCCCCCCTGCATGTCGATGTACCACATGATTGTGATACTGTCTGTAACCATATGAAGAGGTCCAAGGGACCAAAGATGTCTCAGAGAACTGAGTGCCTTGATCAGGGCAAGCACCTCTTTGATATTTACATGCTTGTGGTTGTCCTTTTGTGTCCCACACTCCCTGTACTTTTATCTCTCCTGAAACTGCTCTCCAAGAAAAGTCCAAAGCATCTGTGGTGACTGATTGCTTTGGAGCAGGGAGGGAGAAGGGGAGCCATAAATTTAAGGATATCTGTTGTCTCTACCAAGTGATTTCCCTTGTGACAAACCCCATACTGGGATCAGAAAATACAGACAGTGTTAATGCTACGACCAAAGAGATTTCAGATACCACTGTATCTTTCTCATGTGGAATCTTGCCAGGGGTATCACGAGAACCATAGATGCCATGAGACCCAAACTCATGAGGTATTCCTTTCGCAGTGATGCAGCCTCAGTGAAAAACCTTACAAATATAATATCTACCTGTTCTTGTAAAAGAAAAGCTCTTTTCAGACTTTCTGGTAGGAAAAAAGGGCCAGGGTGGGAGGGGGTCACAAGGTCTCGAACAGTCATTCCGACTTGGAGTATCCTTGGTTTTGGGAAGTTTGGAACTTCTTTAAAGAATCTCCTTGTCGATTCTTAAACGTCTGTTTACCTGAATTCTGTTGATGCTGTTTATTCTGTTTTTTGCCAAAATAGGAGGAGAACGAAATCACCTTGGGCAATTTGGAAAAGGAGGGCTGAAAATCTTAAGAGATTCCCTGAATCAGTTTGCCCCTTTCATCACACTTTTTCACCACCTCTGTAGCACAGGGGCTAAACACTAACTCTTTATCCAAGCAATAATTTAACATCTCATTTTTACATCATCTCGGATGCTCTGAGAATGCAGGCAAGCAACCCCCCTTAAAAACAGCACCAGTGGCCATAGCCCTGGAAATAGTATCAAGAGAATCATACACACACACATTATAAACAATGAGTAGTGACCTCTGCAATAAAAGAAATAAAGTTATTTAAAGCAGGTTTTTTCTTCATAGGTTCATAGGTGTGTACTAGGCTAATGGCCCTGGGGCCTAGCCTAGTCTAGCCATTGGATTACCCTGGCATCGTGCCAACCGACCTTAGTTCCCAGTGCCTCTGTTGAGTACAGCCACTGGAGTTATTCCTCGGGGTGAATTTTCTATTTCCCATCCACTCACATAGGTTCATATATTCATAAGAATAAACTGTAGATAAACATTCCTCATATTTTCACAATATGTCAGAATAAACTTTAACACACAACTCTGACAATTTAAAATTCTGAAATCCAAAGTTGAGAGAAGTATACACCTTCTTCCCCATACCCAGCAATAAATTTACTCATCCTTACTAGAAAGAATTGGATATAGAATTGGAGTTAACCAAGTGCATTGAAGCAAAGGAGTCAACTACGGCTACAACTGCTGTGTCAGATTTGGGAATAGTGTATAAACATTAAAAAAAAAAAAAACTAAGGAACTTTACACATCCTGTCTGCATTTTTAGGACAGCTGGTTGACTATCAGGAAGACTGCAGACAATAAGATACATATCTTCTAAAGAAGACGGGACATGAGGAATGGAAATTCATTCTGTAACAATTCAGAGTATTTTCTAAGTGACTGAGAAACCAAAGTGTTCTCCCACTGAAAACAGTGGGACACACTAGCAATAGTCTCAGAGAAAGAGACCCCCCCCCCCACAGGGAGAATCAGAAAGCTCTCTTCTGAGTATGAATCAGAAGTCTGAGGTCAAAACCCTGAATCCATTCCTGAATCTTTCTGTTCAGATTCCAAATTTTTAATCTGATTCAGGAAAGGAAGCATCCCTCATTTTAATGGAAACTACTCTACAAGATGAACCAAGAAGAACAGACAGCCTGAATCAAACCCTATCTCAGTGCCAGTAAACTACTCCTGGCCAAAGAAATTTGAGCAGGAGTGGGTACATGCTTGATTTTATGTTTCTTTTTAACAGTAAAAATGGGGCCAAATGTGTTACTAATGGCAGAAGCTGCTTCCCCAGGGACAGACCCATAATTCTGACACAACAGAGAAACCTTCCCTGTTCCCTCTCCCAGGAACTACAAGAGTGGCTCTCCTTTGCCCACTGAGGGGACCTCAACACCAGCAAAGGATGTGGCTAACGACTGGTCTATAGTGACTGGAGGTGCTAGACCACAGGGATCCAAAGTAAAAGATGAGGGGGCTGAGGTACAACAAATAGCCTCAGCAGAGTCACCCACCTGAGGCTGAGGCAAACTGCTAGCCTGCTGTGCTGACAAAGGCCATTTGTTTAACTTTTTCTTTTTGTGACCAACCATGGGACTGACAATCTGTTCTATGCTCAAACAGAAAATGGTGCCACTATCCTGGGAAATACAAACAAATACTAGTAAAACTACCAGTCCACAAAAGGTTTTTTTTTTTTTGGACAGATAAAATTATAGTAAAAACCACGTTCAAACACTATGGCAGCCCCACAGTGGAAAAATAAACACAATTTCTCCACAGAAAATATTTTGTCAGTTAGCACTACTTTTAAAGTGAACAAAATGAGTGCCCATTTAAAAGTACATCACAGTCTCAAGACACAACACTCCTAGCTTTAAAATAACTTTCCTGAAGAGGAAAGTAATAAAACACCAGTATTGAAGTTTTTATCCCAAAGGGAAGTTATCTGACCAGCTAAGGAAAGCACAAACCGACCATCAAGCCTTAAAAACCTCAGAGGAGCGAACCCTTCGGTGGCAGGAAAGCATGGAAGGGCTTCAGACCCAAACTTGTCTTTTAGTCAGCTCAACTCAAGCTTCTTGACAGTTTGAGAGCATGGAAGGTGCCCTGAAGTTTTGGAAGCCGGACTGCTGCTACAGCCTTGGCAAGATATAACCCATATTGCTAAGGCTACTGCAGCAGTGATCAATATGAAGAACCCAGGTGTTCAGAGGTACATGTTACACTGACAGTACCCCACAAGAACAACATCCTTTCCCAAATACTCTAAACAGTAATCTAAATAAGGTTTTTATTCATAGCAAACTTTTTCCTCACAAACTTCAAGCAAGCAATGGGAACACATTTAAACATAATAAACATGTCTGACCATTTCCTTTGTCTCCGTAAATGCTCACACACACACACTTGCAAAAATAAAACACATTTTCTACATGATCTTTAAATTTCTAGTCTCCCACCAGGACACAAGTGCTCTTCAGCAATTACATTCTGCTTGCTGAGCACACTCAGGCAAATCTGCAGTCTGCGGCTACCACTCCACCCATACAGTATAAGAAGGAATCAGTACTGCAAACTAAACAAGGATATACATTTTGAGCCTCATGAGCAGGAGCACACTCAGGCAAATCTGCAGTCTGCGGCTACCACTCCACCCATACAGTATACGAAGGAATCAGTACTGCAAACTAAACAAGGATATACATTTTGAGCCTCGAGAGCAGGAGCACACTCAGGCAAATCTGCAGTCTGCGGCTACCACTCCACCCATACAGTATAAGAAGGAATCAGTACTGCAAACTAAACAAGGATATACATTTTGAGCCTCATGAGCAGGAGCACACTCAGGCAAATCTGCAGTCTGCGGCTACCACTCCACCCATACAGTATACGAAGGAATCAGTACTGCAAACTAAACAAGGATATACATTTTGCGCCTCAAGAGCAGGAGCACACTCAGGCAAATCTGCAGTCTGCGGCTACCACTCCACCCATACAGTATAAGAAGGAATCAGTACTGCAAACTAAACAAGGATATACATTTTGAGCCTCAGGAGCAGGGTCAGTCCACCCAGGCTTTCTACTAGTATGTTTTGTGAGAGTGAAGCTATTACATTAGCAGTATTTCTTAGTAGCTCTCAGCTTGCTAATAAAACTGACTGTTGTAGCCTTGTGTCCTCCCCCCCCCCCCGCTAGTACAGTAATCCTAGCTGTCCAATAGACAGTATACATTTAATTTATATCCCTGTGACTAAATTAACCATCAAGCAGCCCTCTCAGTGCTTTCTGCATTAGTTTGCATCACTTGGAGGCCCACCTGTTTTATTTGCATCTCTATACATTCCCCTTCATTGCTAATGTATCTCCCTACTCTAATCTGTGCACAAACTGGTTACTAATCGGCACGTCAATGTGAAGACACACTCCCAACCTTAATAAACTTTGCTGTCTCTTCTCTCCTTCACTTTACAGGTAGTTTGAATTACTACTTACCCTCTCTGAGGCCTTCACTGATTTCCACTGATTGCCTCTCTGGTTTCTTTGCATTCCACCTGGTTTACACCCCATTGTGCTATCTCCCTCCCCCAATACAAAGTCTATATTAGAATCCTGCTGAGCATGGAGCCATCTTTAAATTTCTAGTCTCCCACCAGGACACAAGTGCTCTTCAGCAATTACATTCTGCTTGCCGGTAAGCCATTAGACCTCAGGAATTTGTTTAAAGTGTTCAGATTTGTAAAGTAATACTTTTTTCTCTCGTCTTGGTTGGCTCTGCCCCGCTCCGTTCGCCCTCACTAAAGCTCGGGATCTCTCCGCTCCCGCCCCCACTACCTCTACATTTATAGTAATCACAGCCACACCCACAGCTCACCCTCACATCACCTTCACCAATCACAGCTCCTAAAGTCGCATCACGTTATACCACACCAACTTGCTCCACACAAAATACTCCCAATCACTCTCATTCCCACTAGGCAATTTTTACATCACCCACACTACTTTCCCATCCACATATAGTGCAACCCTATAATTCCTATTCAGACCCCCCCCACCTAGAAACAACTTAAACTTTATAACCATGACTATCACACAACTAAGTCTAGTCTGTCTTCTCATAATTCTTTACAACACCACAAGTTATCACTCTAGCAATATCCCTAAACTTAGTAGCACAACACTACATTATGCACTCTCGTATACAGACACTGCACATTATAGTAATATCTGCCCACAGTTATTCAAGAACTACATAACGGACCAATTCAGAACTAAACACATATGCTCTCATTCCTACTCCAAAATAACACAATACTTTCCCACACTCCTCACCAAACTCCAACATCTGTATAACCATTTTAACTCCAGGCTCACCATAAGTGGGGATATCCACCCCAACCCAGGCCCAAATCCATCCTGTCCCAACACAAACTGCTCCAGCACAAATGTCAGAACATAACACCCACGCTTTCTTCATCCCTGGGCAAATCAACAACAGCAGGAAAACTAACCATCTTTTAATGCTAAATATTAATATTAGAAGTATCAAAAATAAAATACCTGAACTCCAGGTCACAACAGCACACTACTCCCCAGACATAGTTGCTTTAACAGAAACCTGGCTAAATAAAAATATAGCTAACTCAGAAGTTCTCCCTACCGGCTACAATATCATTAGACAAGACAGACCACTTCGTAAAGGGGGTGGAACTGCCTTATTTGTACAAGTCCAACTTAACTGTCCGTCAGTTACCAAACTCCTACCCCTCCTCCAATAATTGGGACATACTTATATCACAAACTTCAACTTCACCCAAAAAAGGTCATCACCACAATTGTGATCTATATTCCACCTGGTAATACACCTGCTAGCCTTGAAGACTTCTTATCCTGGTGTTCTTCCACATACTCACAAGAAACCCTTATTCTGGGGGACTTCAACCTAGATTGGTTCACCTGTATATCAGAACCACCAAGTAATCTAATAAATCTCCATGGCTACCAGCAGCTAGTCCAAATTCCAACTAGATGTGATAAAAAATCTAAAAGGGAATCCATCCTTGACTGGGTCCTAACTAACAACCCCACATTGTACCCTCACACAGGCAGTCTCCCAGACACCTTAAGTGACCACAACATAATATACTTTATACGTAGTAGAGCAAGCATATGCAAAACCACTAACTAAATCTCCACTAGAAACACAAAAAAAGTCTCTCCTGAGGTCCTCAACACTTTACTCTGCAACTGACTGGACCCCCCTAAAAACCCTCCCACTTGACAAGGCTGTAGCATAATTCAACAAAACGTTTCTACAACACCTAGACACTGCTGCTCCATTGCGCAAAATCAAGGTTAGAACCTCTAGAAACCCCTGGCTCAGTAAAGAAACCAAACAAATCCTCAAGTCCAGAGACACTGCCTGGCTTTACTATAAAAAAAACAAAGAAACACAAAGCCTAACTAAGTACCAAGAACTGCGCAACCTTGAAAAAAAAATGCATTAGGCTGGACAAAAAATCCTACTACACAACATTACAAACTAAATACCAACACAACCCGCAAAAATTTTGGAAAAATGTAAACCAGCTACTAAAATCCACCCAAAAGGCTACCCCCACACCAACCACCCCTGACACTAAAGTTCCCATCAAAACACAATTCAACTCCCACTTTGTGAACTCAATTCTATCCTTAGTATCACAGGACAGTTCCTTCCACACTATCCCCCCCAACACAAATAACACTAATACAGCTTTACACTCAAAACAGTTTCCACCACTTCAATCAAAAACATGCTCTCCAAACTAAAAACCTCATCAACAGCAGCCGACCTACTCCCCAGCTATTTCTTGAAACTCACAGCAGACGCTACGGCTATCCCAGTCTCTACTCTCATAAACAGATCAATTGTTGAAAAAGTACAGTTTTGTACCTACCATAAATGTAGATGTTCGAAGATCCACATTGCTGCAGTCCTAACACTTGGGTAGTCCGCTGTCCCAGTCGGCCCGAATACCAAAGTATATGGCTGACGTCGGTCAAGGCGCATTAGTCTGACGTCAGGACGTCAGGGTACAAATGCGCATGACCGACGTCATATCCTCAGTCTTTTCTTGCCCCAGATGTCAGAAGACCCTAAAAAGATAAGGCTAAAACCAAAAAACACCACACACTCCTGCACCAAATATATATACAATATATACAAATTTACAAGAGTATAACCTCACCCACACAACCACCCCTAAACACAGAGGGAAGGAGGGAGAATTGGACTGCAGCAATGTGGATCTTGAACATCTACATTTATGGTAGGTACAAAACTGTACTATGTTCTTCATACCACATTGCTGCAGTCCTAACACTTGGGTAGAATCCCAAAGCAGAGGTAAGGGAGGCTGGCAAATCATAAGGAAGCAGGAGCTGACAACATGCCCTGCAAAATAGCCGTGGCAAAACCAGCCCTAGATTTGGAGTAGAGAGGAAGGTGGTAATGCTTAGAGAAAGTATGTACTGAACTCCAAGTAGCTGCCTCCAAAATATCCTTAGTTGCCACCCCCCTTAGAAATGCTGTAGAAGTGGCAGTAGCCCTAGTGGAATGAGGCCTAATCCCAGCTGGAATCTCCTTGCCATGATGGGAATAACAAAATGCAATGCAAAACCCAATCCACTTAGAAATAGTTTGTTTTGACACAGGCTTGCCCTGAGAACTCAAAGCAAAAGAAACAAACAACTGCTGAGACTGCCTAAAATCCTCAGTCCTGCTTAAATAATAACGCAACTGCCTGTGTACATCTAAAGTGTGCAAAATCTTTTCCCCCTTATTTTGGGGATCTGCATAAAAGGTAGGCAAATGAATAGTTTGGTTTAAAGCCACACTAGAAACCACTTTAGGCATAAAGGAAGGATTAGTACGTAAAGATACCCTATCCTTATGAAAAATCAGGAAAGGCTCAACCGCCATAAGGGCCTGCAATTCAGACACCCTTCTTGCAGATGTAATGGCTAACAAAAATGCAGTCTTCCATGACAAATATTTCAATTCAGCAGTAGCTGCAGGCTCAAAAGGTTGTAGAGTGAGTTTCTCCAACACAAAATTGAGGTCCCAAGCAGGAGTAGGAGCTCTACGTGGGGTCTTATATTCTTTGCCCCTCTAAGAAATTGCTTGAACAAAGGATGAGAAAACAATGGTGGGTCACAATCATAGTGAGCTGAAATTGCTGCAGCATGAATCTTAATGGAAGAGAAAGACAAACCTTTGTCCAATAACTCAGTAAGATATTGAAGAGCCACACTCAAATTTGGCTCAGAAACATCCAAATCCTTTGCTGCACACCAAAATAAAAATCTCTTCCATTTTCCTGCGTACACTTTCCTTGTACTAGGTCTTCTGGCTTCCATAATCACATTCAAAACTTGTTGAGGAAGCTGAGACCTGCTATGGTTTAAAACAGAATATGCCAAGCTGTTAGATGAAGAGAGTGAAGCTTGACATTGAGCAGATGCCCGTCCTTCTGAGACAATAGGTGTGGAATCAAAGGTAAGGGCCATGGAGGCTTCCTTACCAGACTCCTCAGCAATGGGTACCAGTGCTGCCGAGGCCAATCTGGAGCTATTAAAATCATCCTTGGCTTGTCTTGTCTGACGTTTAGAAGTACCTTTGGGAGGAGAGGCAGAGGTGGAAAGGCATACACATGAAGATTTTTCCAACTGAAAGAAAGAGCATCCACTTTCCAGGCTGTGTGATGAAACCTTTTCGTGCAAAACTTTGGCAGCTGGTGGTTTAGTGGAGAAGCGAACAGATCTATGTCTGGAGTTCCCCATGACACTGTCAATGTCTGAAATACATGAAGATCCAGTTTCCACTCGTGGGGATCCATGATTTGCCTGCTTAACACATCTGCTAAGGAGTTCTGTGCTCCTGGCAGAAACCTTGCTTGAAGATTCAGCTGCAAGCTTAACGCAGTCTCCCACAAAATCATTGCTTGCCCGCATAGAGGATAAGAATGTGTTCCCCCTTGTTTGTTGATGTACGACATGACAGTTGTGTTGTCTGTTAGAATCAACACCTGCCCTGGAAGAAGTAAATCCTTGAAAGCCAGTAATGCAAACTGGACTGCTAACATCTCCTTCATGTTGATATGTAGATGCTGCAGTCTGGCAGGCCACTTGTCTTGTATCCACTTTCCATTCAGATGAGCTCCCCAAGCTGTGTCTGAGGCATCTGTCGTTAGAATCTGACTCGCCTCTGGCCGGGTCACAGAGAGTCCCTTGTTTAGGTGACATTCCTGAGCCCACCACAAAAATTCCTTTTGAATGCAAGGTATTATTTGAATGACAGTGTCCAAATCCTGGCAGTGCTGTGTCCATACATTTTTGAGATACCATTGTAGCTTCCTCATATGCAGTTTGGCATTGGGAAGTACCAGAATACAAGATGCCATGAACCCTATGGCTTGAAGGACTGTCCTTGCAGTCAGCCCGGACTGATGAGATAGTTGATGGAAGTAAAGAGAAAGATTCTTTTGTTTGTCCGGGGTTAAAAGGCCATCTGGGTTGCTGTATTCAGTCTCACACCCAGAAAGCACATGTCTTGAGAGGGTACTAGACTGGACTTTATTTCGCTCACAGAATACCCTAGGCATCTTAGCACTGCTATCACATATTCCAAATGCTGAAGAAGCGTCCCTTCCTTGAGCCAGAATCAGGCAATCGTCCAAATAAGGATAGATTTGTATTCCTTTTAGCCTGAAGAAAGCTATCACTGGAGCCAGAACCTTTGTGAATACTCTGGGCGCAGTAGATAAGCCAAAGGGCAATGCAGAGAACTGATAATGAGAATTCCCAGCTCGAAAACGCAGATACTTCCTGCAAATTAGTCTGATAGGAACATGAAGGTAAGCTTCCTTGAGATCCAAAGTTACCATCCAGTGATCTTTGCCCAGCAGAGGTAAAAGCTGTTGTAACGCCAACATTTTGAACTTGGGAATGTCCAGATAAGTGTTGAGGATAGACAGATCCAAAATTGGTCTCCACGTGTTCCCCTTTTTTGGTACTAGGAACAGGCGAGAATAAAATCCTAGGCCCCTTTCTGGCACAGGAACCGGCTGAATGGCCCCTATTTGGAGCAACAGAGAAATTTGCTTGTGAGCCTCTTTCCTTTGTTGAGGAGGAATGTCTGGCATGCCTTTGAAAGGAGGCAAGGTATGGAAATAAAACCTGTAACCGTGGTGAATGATATCCAGTACCCATCTGTCTTGGGTAATTAAACTCCAGTTTTCTTTGAAAAGCGCCAACCTTCCTCCCAAAGGTGCTGCCAGTCGAGAAGATTCTGGCAGCTGAAAAGGCAGGTCATTGTGTCTGTTTACGAAAGGACTGACCCCTGCCCTCACCAGAAGACTGAGCAGGTGAACTCCCTGTTCTAGGCCTAAAAGAACCTTGAGCTCTGCCTCTACCACGTCTAGACCTACCCCTAGACTGGGAATCATAAGCAGGATATGTCCACCCCTTGGTAGGCCAATTTCTACTAAACTTGGGGCTGAACCTGCAAAATCTTTAACAGTCTGCATAGACTTAGCCTTGTCTTCCATTTTCTTTAGAACTGCTTCCACAGGCGAACCAAACAACACATCAGATTGTAAAGGAGCATCTAAAATCCTTGTTTTCACATGCTCAGCTAAATTCTGATCCCTCAACCAGGCGTGCCTGCGAAGAACCGAACCAGTAGCAGCCACCCTCGAAGAGGCCTGCACAGCATCAAAACCACATTGCAAAGAATGCTTACCCACCTGTTCAGAAACATGAACTAAATCCTGCAACTCTTTACACTCAATACCTTCCGCCAAAGCATCTACCTTAGACTTTAATTGTGAAAGGAGATAATTTTGGTATTTCAACATGTGAAACTGGCAATTCAAAGCTCTCATGGCCAAAGTGGAAGAAGTATACACTTTCTTTCCCCATCTATCCAAAGCCCTAGCCTCTTTATCCGGAGGAACAGGATTTTTAACAACAGAAGCCTTAACACCTTTAGGCCCCTGTGAAACAGTTTCTGGGTCTGCCCTAGAACTCTTAAAAAGATACTTATGAGCTTCAGGCACCCTATAATATCTATCCGGTTTAACTGGAGCAGGAGGCAAAGAGTCAGGGTTCAGAGAAGCCTCTGCAAAAACATCGTCTACCACATCTAGAACAGGAGGGATAGCTAAAGGCCTATGCTGGGGTAGAAACAAAAATTCCCTAAGCCTTTTCCTGGAATCAGAGAAATCCTGACCTTCCCATTTAAAATGCTCCCTCATGGAATGAAGAGTCCCTGAAAATGAAAAATCCTCAGGAGGAGAAGCAGAAGGAGTAGAATCATCTACATCAGAATCAGAGTAAGGGGTATACTCCTGCAAGTCTTCAGCCGAAGACTCAGAAGCATCCGAACACTGCTCAAAACTCCCAAGCTCAGGTTCCACCCTAGGCCTCTTATCAGGAGGGGGCATAGAACCTCTAATCAGTGTAATCAAATCTTCTGCCATCTTAAGCATATGCTTCTTAGGAACAGACCCTGAAGAACTAGGGGTAACTCCTGAAACAAAACCTGGCCTGCCCCTGGGAGAAGCCTTGGAAACAGCAGGGGAGGGCCTAACCACCTTAGGAAGGGAGGGAAGAACAGCTACCTGAGAAGCCCCTTCCGCCTGGCCTACCTCCTGAGAGGTCACATCTTGCAGTAATAAAGTCTCTCCCTGGGATTCCAAAGAAATTTCTGGCTGAACCCCTGGCTCCACCGAGCCCTCTAAAGAACCGACGTCCGGGACGGACGGTTCTTCCAGCCTAGGCTTTGCTGTTTTGTCCTTGCGCTTTTAGACGAAGCGGCGCCGGAGCATCCGACGGCATTTTATAATTACACCGCTTCCCAAAACTAACCTGGCACAATCTAATCTTCTCTTTATAGTGCGTTTGTTAAATCTACCACAAGAGCGACAGCCTACAACGCCGTGCTCAGGCCCTAAGCAAGGTATACACAAGGTATGGTAATCCCTATGAGGTATCTGTTTCCCACAAGAAATACAGTTATTCACTTTTTCTGACATCCGGTAAAATACTGAGGCAAGAAAAAACCAAAATAATCCCCAACGGGGTACTTAGCCAACTTGGATTCGGTCTGAAACTCCGACTTCGGAAAATCTCAGAACGCCAACCTGCACTTGCAAAACTGCTTCTGCATCGGACCATGCGGCAAAAAAGACTGAGGATATGACGTTGGTCATGCGCATTTGTACCCTGACGTCCTGACGTCAGACTAATGCGCCTTGACCGACGTCAGCCATATACTTTGGTATTCGGGCCGACTGGGACAGCGGACTACCCAAGTGTTAGGACTGCAGCAATGTGGTATGAAGAACATCTATGTGCCCAAACTCTGGAAAATATCCTATGTTACACCCATACAAAAAGGCGGGACCTCCACTGAACTTAATAACTACAGACCCATTACTTTACTCTCCCCCATGGCCAAAATCCTACAAAAATGCATCCATACCCAGATGCTAAACTATCTCCTAGACAGCAACATCCTGTCACCTACTCAGCATGGTTTCAGACTTGCCCATAGTACCACTACAGCCCTCCTCTGCTTCACAGACACAGTAAACAGTCTCAAAAATGAAGGCCTACAAGTATCAACTCTTTTTTTGGATATGTCCAAAGCATTTGACACAGTCTCACATCAAATCCTGCTAAACAAACTAAACCAATAGCATCTATAAAATTCCACTCTTACCTGGTTCCAAAGCTACTTAACTGACTGGTACCAAGCTGTGAAATGGGAAAATTCTCTCTCTTCAGCTGCCCATAACTATAGCAGTCCCACAGGGTTCTATCTTAGGACCACTACTATTCACAGTCATCACAAATTACCTCCATACCTCCACACAGCATGCATCTATAATTCAGTATGCAGATGACACTACCTTAATCTGTGCTGTACAAAACATTCCCACCCTCCTGCAAACAACTCAACTAGCATTCTCAGAGGTTGAAAACTACCTTACCAAAGCCCAACTTATCCTCAATCCAAAGAAAACTCAGCTTATGATTATAACCAGTTCTAACAAAAACACTAACAGTCAATTCACTACCTACTCCACAAATGCTACTCTTATTGCTCCAGTGGCACAGGCTAAGCTATTGGGAATAACCATAGTCTCCTATCTAAAATTTGATAGTCATCTCAACTTAACTATTAAAAAAGTACATGCCAAACTGGGGTCACTCTACCGTATCAAACCATTTCTTACTAACAACACAAGATCAGCCATTGCTCGCTCCCAACTTCTATCCCCCTACTCTATGCAGCTCCCATTCTGACTAATCTCAACAAAACTGAACTAAGCAAAATGGAAGCCTGCTATAACAGAATTGCCCGCTTTGCTGCAAATTGCTCATATAGAAGTCATCACTGTACTGCTTTGAGATATCTCCACTGGCTTGAACTGCCCAACCTCCTAAACTACAATCAGCTCTGCCTCTGTCATTCTATCTATTACCTTCCCAATAAGTGTCCTGCCCTCAAAAACCTAGTACATCATCACTCAGCCAAAAGGCCTCTTGGATCATCAAGCAAACTACTACTAGAAGTCACCAACAGCTACAATAGCTTTGGAGATGCACTATATAGTAGTTCAGTAGCTAAAAAATGGAACTCCGTCCCTACTAGCATTCAAAACACATCATCCAAATCCTTCTTTAAAGACCTCATCAAGCAACATCTCAAGTAAAGTTGGCAGTGCCATGACTGCTCCCCAGGCTAGTGAAAGCAGATAACATATACATACTAAATCTAGAGCACTTGATAATAGTTTTAAGTCTTAGTCTCAAACACTGGCTAATCTACAATGTATGTACTGTACCTGTGTACTATGTATGTATTCTACCTATGTTCCAAATTTCAGCTGTACACCACAAATCTATTCATTACCTTTATTTTTAAAATTAATATTTTTTTTTGTTCTCTCCACTGTAACTGTTTATGTGCTGCATACCACTGTAAAAACATGTCTTTTGTAATTTGTGTGTATACTGATCATGTCTAAATAACTAATTGTGTCTGTAATTTTTCTTTGTGGAGCTTTTCTCCCCGGGCCTCTGCTGAAAAAGGGCCTTTTCGGCTCAGACACCCCCAGTTAACAAATGTAAAATACAATAAAATAAAATAAATACAGAAGTTATTTTTAGAAGGAATGTCTTCCCCATTGAAGACTTCTGCCAAGCTTGAAGATCACAGCTGACAGACAGATGGACTGCCAAAGAAGCCCTCACTTCAGTATCAAAAAAGTTGTGAAGCTTTTGGCACTCCTGCCATTGACAGAGTGGTTCCTGGCAGGGAATGCATGGAAAGCATCCAAATCCTTTGGGAGCTGGCTACCACATGTGGGGTAGACTCGAGCAGATTAGCCTACTGCAATGCTGATTCATTTTTGAACATCTCTTGTTCAGCTTAAATCTTGGCCAAAAGTAGAGGAGAGCACATAAGATGATTTATAAAACAGGAACACTCCCTAAAAATGTACTAGCTAAATCGTTGAACAGGCATATACATTCCCCCTTTAAAAAGTTTACTCTAATGATATGTCAGTGTTCGTAACTGATATTTCTGGTGGGAGCTGGTAGGAATGGCCAAGATTCTAAACTGCAATTTCAAAATATGACCGCTAACCAGTACAAATGCAGACAGAAAGGCAGCCATCATGAATCTTGTATCTCCAAAAAATTAAGGAAAACCAGCATGTGCTAACCAACCACTCAAGTGACTTTATAAAACAATCTTACATCTCCAAACAACATTTTGACAAACTCTCTTTTGACCCAATTTAAGGTAGCCCTATAACAAATATAAAATGTTTCCAGCATCAGCTCTCCTAAGTGAATTCATACCTCAATGTCGTGTTTCATGTTCTCTATATAAGGCATCTCACATCATCATCTGGTCACTGCTTTCCACAAGCTAAACTTGCAAAATAAATGTTTGGTGGTGCTCCAAAAACATAGATGCTTCACAAGGTTTCTTACTATACCATCTAGAAAGTCCATTTCCCCCAACAAATTATGCTGTGGTGCTGTCACTGATGGGAGTTATTCAGTGCTGTGAACTAAAACTTGAACATATACATAGCACTTGTTTTAAATCTTTGTTACCGAAATGTTTAGAGAAAAAAAGGAACAGATACTGAAAGTTGTGGAACATCATCTGCTAGTATGGCCTTCATGTCAAGGAGATGAGCAGCGCCACTGTGTGGGAAACTGTGACTATTAAAAAAAATGCTCCAAGACGATGCAGACTCAGAAAAATTGTTTATTCAATCCAAGAAGCTGCTATCAAAGCTGTAATGTATGTCCTGCATGCAGACACTGAAGGGGCAGTGTATTAAAGAAAAATAAGTCAGTGTACATGACAAAACATAGAAAAGGTTTATTCTACTAACCAAAAGACAACGTCCATCTCCTGTGAGACCATTTAGAGGGAAGATACGACAGCAGGGTATACCTCAATAGGCCACCAGTGTAACAGTGTAGAAGATAGTTACTTAGTTTGCCTAACAGAGCAGTTACAATAGCTCTGGCGCTGCATACAGGCAATCAAAGTTAATCAGCCATAAACCTATGAAAATTATTATTGATTGCAACTGAAATATCTGAAGAAATCTCTTATAAAAGCATCATATATGAGATATATATATACCCACTTCTCGTGACAAAAATGAATTTTAGCACACTGACAACACAAGACATAAGTCTTTAATAATGCATCTGGGCCAACAAGCCAGGATTAAACAGCAGCAAACATTTTACTTAAGAAGTTCTGGACTCCCTCAAATCTCTGGGGGGGTGGGGGGGGGGTGGGTCAGAGAAAAGTACAAATATAACACCCAACAGTGCACAGTTTACAGAGAAACATAAAAAAAAAATATGTAACTGTGCCATAAAATCTCTCATAGAAGTCTATTATAACAAACGTATAGTCAAGAGTGTGACTTACGAAGAAACATTTCAACACCGACAGGAAGGTGGATGAAACTTAACCAAAATGTCAGCAGTCTAAAGTCCATTAAATCAAAAACCTGAAAATGGCCATGTATTAATGCTATTAAATCATAACCCACACCCTGACCATTTAATAATGCTATTATGCTTCCTTTTTAATTTTTTTTTTTGTTAGGATAACAAAAAAAAGACAAACTGATAAAAAAAAACACATGCAAGGCCACAGTTTGACAAATTCAGCTCAAACAACTTGAAACGCAATATTAGCGCATTAATTTTATTTTATAATAAAACTTTTTCAGATGAAGTGAACCAAACACACACTGTTTAAATACAATTCTAAAAAGTCATATGGGAACTTTGTTAAAATCATGTGATCAGCTTTAAATCATATGCCAGCCGAATCCCCTAAACAAATCCTGCATTAAGGGAACACATTCAATAAGTTAAGTAAACAAAAATCAACAGCTGAATATCTGAATACATAAACGTGTAGGCTTTCTTTAACCATACAATACTAAATAGCTTTATGTAAGAACAATCATTAAATAATAAATGCTATACGGAGAAAATCTGAAAAAAGGTAGCAATATCATCTTTCTTAGAAATCTGGTCATTAATCCCCGGCCAAGAACATGCATTAAGTGTGAGCTACCAATATAGCTCACGTTCTTCCAACGTAAGTTGCCATGGGCCGCCATGTTCATTAGGGGTTACCTATTCCTTAACTGCAAATTTAAAAATGTGGTTTGGCCATTCCATTGTCTGGGTACAGCATTGTTTGTTTTCCTTTTCTTAATGTCGTATAGATTTTCAGCGATTCCTTCCTTGAACTTGCACTCAGTTTTACCCATGTAGAAAACAGGGCAGTGTTGACAGAGTGCAGCGTATACTACCCCTCCTGTCAGACAGTGAAATGCTCCTTTCATGAAAAATTTAAACTGTTCACCCATTAAAATGTAGGAGCAGATGAGAACATCCACATTTAAACATACAATGAATTTTGTTACTCTTATGTGTGGGTGCTATGTTAAAATGCTCCACAATGTTTTTAAAATTATAATTCTGTACATTATGTGTGGTGTATTCCCCACTTTCTCAATAATATGTCGGTCTTCCCCTAGAATAGCCCAGTTCTTCTGGCTAATGCTCCTAATAGTAGCACTGTCAGCATTAGAAGTTGTGATAAAGGATCTAGTAAAGGTTGTATTTTGTACTGGATGAGGTAAGGGTGGATGGATATTATGTTCACTAGAAGGGGTAATATTGTTCGTGTCATGAAAGGAGATACTGCCAGCTAAGCTATCTGGAATTCTGTAAATAATTATATGTCATTTGTGAATACCAACATGATTCATGTGCTTGTGTTACAAATGTATTAGAACTGTATGTCATATAAGATGGTTTGCATAAACATGTACTGAAGAGATATTTTACAAAGTGCTGTTTAAATATGAATCCACAGCATGCCCTGCTGGAAGGGAACAGAAATGTACCTACACTATTGTAACTGTTTCAATTTGTATATTTTAACAGTGGAAACTGGAACACAAGAGGTTAACTTCAGAAACGACTTTATGGCAGCAAGGAGAGAAAATGTCTAAAACTAGGGAACTTTCTGCATTGTCTTGCAAGTGTTTTATGACTTCCAGCAAGTACCAAGATTTCAGGAAAAGCCCTTGTGTATGTATTTTCACAGGTAGATGCTAAATGCTACCAGCTACATCAGTAGTTGTTTTTCACCTGGGATAGAGTCAGATGACAAGAAATTATATAATTCTGCAAACCATCCCAGCAGTAATATGGGAGACATTAATTTAAGAACTCTTAGTGAGAGACCATATTCTCTATTTTGTCTTTGACCTGACAACATCCAGATCCACTCACCACATCTGCCTTGCTTGCTCTGAAGTTAGTTATGAGGGTACAGTAATTCGCTTAGATATGTTCAGGAATATAGCAAAGCTTAGCTTAGATGTTTTTCTTTATTTGAGACTGTCCTGCAATGTGGTTTTAAATATTTCCTGTGATTTTGAACTCTGATGCAACTGTAAGTATATGTTAAGTATTTTCTTGTTCTTTCATTATTTATTAACTATATTTAAACCTTTCATTTGGCTGATCTGTCTAGATATATTAAGTTCTGGGAGTACTTGCATATTTACTTGTTGATACTCCGCAGGCCACTCCTAATAGCCTTGCTGTTGGTCAAACTATCATTTGTATTAATAACAAAGGGTGTCCAATTTACTATGTAATGTTAACGGCCTTAAAGTAGCTGATAAGGAGTGACTGGTGGCAGGGGAAAAGTACAGTTGTGTACACTTACCATAAATATAGATGTTAGAGTGTATTCTCTGTTGCAGTCATCACACTTGGGTTATCTGCCTGCAGGTAGCCCTCAGTCGGCCCGAATACCAGAGTCTTGGGATTTCTCCGTCGGATGCTGTCACCTCTTCCATGACGTCAGGTCGTCAGGGGTATAAAACATGCAGCTGACACCATTACATCAGTTTTTCTTGCCACAGATGTCAGGAGACCCCAAAATAGGAAGCTAATACATGGTGTGGAACACCTCCAGTAAAAAGTAAATACCCCTGCCATAAAAGATGGCCATAAAGAGGATAGGCAGAAAGGATATAGAAAGCCAGGGAGCTGGAGGGAGGGAAAAGTACAGTTGTGTACACTTACCATAAATGTAAATGTTCGATTGTATTCACTGTTACAATCATTACATTTGGGTAATCTGCTGGCAGGTTGCCCTCAGTCAGCCTGATTAACAAAGTCTTGGGTCCTGCATCGGTTTCTGTCCCTTCTTCCATGACGTCAGGGGTATACAACATGCAGCAGACACCATTACATCAGTTTTTCTTGCCCCAGATGTCAGGTGCCCCCCAAATGGGAAGCAAATTATATACCACCAAACAAAAGCACATACACCAAAAAGGCTTTTAAGTGTAGTAAAAGAAAGTAGAAGCATAGTAAGAGAAAAAAAACAGGGGGCTGGAGGGACGGTAACCAGGACTGCAACAGTGAATACACTAACATCTACATTTATGGTAAGTGTACACAAAGTACAGTTTTGTACCTACCATAAATGTAGATGTTAGAGTGCTAATACAGCTGCAGTAATCACATATGGGTTCTCTGCCGTCAGGCGGGTCCTCGGTCAGCCGAATTCCAAAGTGTAGGTCCAGCGTCGGTTGTTGTCACTTTCTTTCCTGACGTCAGTGCGACAGGGGTATATAAGACACAGCCGACGCCATATTCTTCAGTCTTTCTTGCCCCAGATGTCAGGTGCCCCCAGAAGGAAGGCAATACATAAATTATACATATAAATATATACAAGCAATGCAATGTAATCAAAAAACAGTAGTTGCAAGCAAATACACCATAGGAGGATAACCCAAATTAGGTTGTATGAGGAGGTGTTAGCCACTAGTCCATTACCAAGAGGGGAAGGAGGGAGGGAAACCTGTACTGCAGCTTTATTAGCACTCGAACATCTACATTTATGGTAGGTACAAAACTGTACTATGTTCATCGTGCATACAGCGCAGTAATCACATATGGGTAGAATCCCAAAGCTACGCACAGGGTGGTAGGCACTAGGTGGAACTGGGATGAGCCAGAATGCCCTGCAACACAGCAGTGGCAAAGCCTGCTCTAGTTTTGGAATATAAAGGCAGGTGGTAGTGTTTTGTGAAGGTATGCACAGAACTCCAAGTGGCTGCCTCCAAAATATCTTTGGTAGAACTCCTCTGAGGAAGGCTGTAGAGGTAGCTGTGGCCCTGGTGGAGTGTGATTTGATGCCTGTAGGGACAGATTTCCCATGATAGGAGTAACAAAATCGTATGCAGTGGCCTATCCATTTTGAAATTGTCTGTTTGGTAACAGGCTTCCCTTGAGCCCCTACAGCATAGGACACAAAAAGTTGTTCTGATTTCCTGAAAGGCTTTGTTCTGTTCAAATAATAATGTAGCTGTCTATGGATGTCTAAGGAATGTAGCAGCCTTTCCCCTTTGTTTTGAGGATTGGGGTACAAGGTAGGTAAGTGTATGGCTTGATTTAAAGCTACCCTGGATACCACTTTAGGCATAAATGATGGGTTGGTTCGAAGGGAAACCCTGCCCTGATGGAAGATGAGAAAGGGCTGTACAGCCATGAGGGCTTGTAGTTCCGAAACCCTACGAGCTGAGGTAATGGCCAGAAGGAAAGCTGTTTTCCAGGACAAATATTGCAAATCTGTTGAGGCAGCTGGTTCAAAGGGAGGCAATGTTAATTTTTCTAGAATGTAATTAAGATCCCAGGCTGGCACTGGTTGTTTCCTTGGTGGTCTTATATTCTTAGTCCCTCTGAGGAACTGTCTTAAAAGTGGGTGAGAGAATAACGGTGGATCCGTGTTGAATTCTGCAGAAATGGCTGAGGCATGGATTTTTATGGAGGAAAATGAAAGTCCACTGTTCAGCAGCTCAGCTAGATACTGTAATACCTGAGGCAAATTCAGTTTTCTAGGGTCCTGGCCTTTTTTCTCATTCCAAGAGCAAAACCGTTTCCATTTTGTGGAGTAAGCCTTTCTAGTAGATGGCCTTCTGGCCTCTAGAATGACGTCCTGCACCTCTTTGGGGAGTAGGGTCTGTTGTGGTGTTAAGGAATTTTCCATGCAGCGAGACTGAGTGTTTTCAGCTGACTGTGAAGAGTTTTGTAGCTGTGCTGAGTCAGCAGAAGAGGCATTAGAGGTAGAGGCCAGGGAGGAGTATGTGTTAGGCTCCTCAGGAGTGGGTACCAGTGCTGTCTTGGCCAGTCTGGAGCAATCAGTATCATCTTCGGTCTGTCTGCTCTTGCTTTCAAGAGCACCTTGGGCAGAAGTGGCAGAGGTGGGAAAGCGTACACTGTCCATGCTGTCCAACTGAATGAAAGGGCGTCCACTCTCGAGGCCTTTGGATGAAAGGTCCTTGAACAAAACTTTTCCAATTGATGATTCCTGTGGGAGGCGAAGAGATCCATGTCTGGCCTCCCTCACGCTTGGATTATCTTTGTAAACACCTGAGGATGCAACTTCCATTCATGCGGAACTGTCATATTTCTGCTTAGATTGTCTGCCAGCGTGTTTTCCAAACCTGGCAAGTACTGTGCTTGAAGTTCGATTTGCCATTCCAGAGCCAAGTTCCAAAGTGTCATGGCTAGTCTGCACAGGGGGTATGAATGTGTTTCCTCCTTGTTTGTTTATGTACCACATTACTGTGGTGTTGTCTGTTCTTATCAATAATTGTCCTGGATGCAGGAGGTCCTTGAATGCTGTAATTGCATTTATCACTGCTAGCATTTCTTTTTGATTGATGTGAAGGTGCTTTTCCTTTTGGGACCATTTGCCCTGAATGCACCTGCCTGTCATGTGCGCCCCCCAGGCATAATCTGAGGCGTCTGTTGTGATGACTTGATTTGCTTGAGGCTTGCAGAATGGGAGACCTGTGTTTGTTTGACATGCTTGGGCCCACCATAGAAATTCCTTTTGCAAACATGGAATTATTGGTATTATTTTTTCCAAATTGTGGCTGTGTTGAGACCATAGGTTTTTTAGGTACCATTGAAGTTTTCTCATATGCAACTTTGCACATGGGATTAAAAGAATGCAAGATGCCATGAAGCCCAGAGCCTGCAGGATTTTCCTTGCAGTAAGCCTGGTACAATTTGCTAGTATTTTGAAGTACTGAGTTAGTTGCCCCTGTTTTTCTGGTGTAAGGTAGGCCATCTGGGTGTTTGTGTCCAAGTTGGCACCCAGGAAAGTTATTTTCTGAGATGGTGTTAGCCTGGATTTCTCTTTGTTGATTGTGTATCCCAGAGAATTCAGTAACCGTATTGCATAAGCCAGATGTTCCAGAAGTATGTGCTTGCTGTCCGCTTGGATCAGGCAGTCGTCCAAATAAGGGTAAATTTGTATCCCCTGAAGTCTGCAGTAGGCAATTACTGATGCCAGGCATTTCGTGAATACTCTGGGCACAGTAGATAAGCCAAAGGGCAATGCAGAGAATTGATAGTGGATTGAACCTGCAAGAAATCTGAGGTATCTTCTGCAGCTTTGTCTGATTGGGACATGCAGGTATGCCTCCTTGAGGTCAAATGTTACCAGCCAAAACTCCTTGCCCAGCATGGGAAGAAGCTGCTGTAATGTGAGCATCTTGAATTTTGGTACGAGTAGAAATGTATTTAGGATGGATAAGTCCAAAATGGGTCTCCAGTCGGTTCCTTTCCTTGGTACCAGAAAAAGTCTGGAATAAAAACCTTGACCTTGTTCGTGAGTAGGTACCTCTTGAATAGCTTTCATGTCCATGAGTTTTGAAATTTGTATTTGTGCCTCTGCCCTTTGATTGTGTGGCAGGTTTGGCATGCCTCTCATTTTTGGAAGAGTGTGAAAATGAAATCTGTAGCCTCTGTTTATAGTGTCCAGGATCCATTTGTCTGTTGTGATAATATGCCAATTTCTTGTAAATAATGCCAGCTTTCCTCCCAAGGGAGCTGCCAGCTGAGACTTGCTTGGCATGAAAAGGAGGAAGTCATTGGGTTTGTTTTCTGTATTGTTGTGCACTGTCTTCGCCACCTCTTGGTGCTGGAGTTTGCCATTGTCTGCCTCTATATGATCCTTGAGTTTGTCCTCTGCCCCTTGTGCGCCTGTATCTACCTCTTTGGGGCTTGTCCATGGCTGGAAAGGACCAGTTTTTAGAAGGCCAATTTCTGCTAAAACAAGGTGGTTGTACCTGTAGAAAAGCCTTGACAGTTTGCATAGATTTAGCTTTTTCTTCCATTTTCCGTAGTATCTCTTCAGCATTAGTACCAAATAGTACATCCTTTTGTAAAGGAGCATCTAGTAGTTTAGCTTTAACATGATCAGGCAAGCTTTGTTCCCTAAGCCAGGCATGTCTACGAATGACTGATCCTGTAACAGCAGCTCTACTTGAGGCCTCTAAGGCATCATAGCCACATTGTAAGGTGCGTTTACCCACTTGTTCTGCACTATGCATCATATCCTGCAATTCCTTCAAATCTGGTTGTTCAGGTTGAGACATTTTATTTCTTAATTGTGATAACAGAAACTGCTGATATTTAAGCATGTGGAACTGACAATTTAAGGCCCTCATGGCTAGGGTGGCCGAGGTGTATACCTTTTTTCCCCACCTTTCTAAGGATCTAGATTCTCTTTTGGAAGGTAGTGGATTCTTGGCAGTAGAGGCCTTCATTCCCTTGGGGCCTTGAAAAATGGTTTCAGGGTCAGCATTATGGCTTTTGAAAAGAAATTGGTGAGAGTTAGGAACTCTGTAGAACCTATCAGGTTTGACTGGAGCAGGAGGCAGGGAATCCGGATTAAGACAAGCCTCCGAGTAAACATCATCAAGTATGTCCAAGACAGGAGGTACAGCCAGAGGTCTGTGTTGAGGTAACAAAAGAAATTCCCTAAGCCTTTTCTTGGAATCAGAAAAGTCTTGGCCTTCCCAATGGAAGCGTTCCCTCAAGGTGTGCAAGGTTTTTCCAAAAGAAAAATCCTCTGGGGGAGATACAGAAGGAATGGACTGTTCTGCATCAGAATCTTCATAAGGGGAGTACGAGTGTTCCTCTACATCAGAATGCTCTGAGAAAATGGAGCCCTGTTCAGAAGAGGGAGAATCTTCCTCCACTCTGGGTCTCTTGTCTGGAGGGGGTTGGGAACCCCTGATAAGAGTAATCAAATCCTCAGCCATTTTAAGCATCTGCTTTTTAGGCATGGGGCCTGGGGATGGGCCCTGAGCAACAGGCCTCTTGGGATGCATGGCTGATTTGGACTTAGTAAAGGCCTTAGTGGAAAAGGAAGATGAGGGTCTAAAGACACCCTGGGTGGAAGTGGACCTGTCCACATTAGGAGGCTCAACACTCACAATGGCTTTGGTGGTTGTAGTCTGAGTAAGGGCTGAGGTACCTGCGGTCTCGGTTACAGAAGACACCGCCAAGAAAGTGTCGTCGGTAGTCAGGGACTGCATAGGCGTCTCACTGAGAACCGGACCACGTGCAGCCGGTTTTGGCGTGGTGTCAGTCCTTGCGTTTTTTGGACAAAACTGTAATCGGAGTCTCCGACGACATTTTATAATCAAAGGCTTTACCAAAATAATGTTGGGCGAACTCCGCCTGACGCTTAATACTGCGTTTATTGAAAGTAGCGCAAAAGCGACAGCCCGAGACGTCGTGGTCTGGGCCTAAACAAGGTATGCAGAGGGAATGGAAATCCTTATGCGGTATTTGCTTCCCACAAGAAATACAATTGTTAACTTTGTCTGACATCGGTCTGAGGCAAGAAAAGTTTCCCCAACGGGGTACTTAGCTTTAAAGAAGACTTCGGTTTCCAATTTTTCGTAAATTCAGGAGCTGGCCGAATGGCACTTGCGAACTGCTTCTGTTTCGGGCACCGCACGGCAAAAAAGAATGAAGAATATGGCGTCGGCTGTGTCTTGTATACCCCTGTCGCACTGACATCAGGAAAGAAAGCGACAACAACCGACGCCGGACCTAGACTTTGGAATTCGGCCGACCGAGGACCCGCCTGACGGCAGAGAACCCATATGTGGAAACAAAAACAAACGAACTAAGTAAAAACTGAGCAGGATGAAAGAGGCACACACACACAGTTGATGTATTGTTAAGCGCTTTTCGTTTATGGCAAATCACAAACTTCATCAGACAAATCACACAGTAAAACATCCCATTTAAATACACCTTACTGGCCAATCAAAAAATTCATACATAAATTATTTAAAATGTTACTACACAATAATACATAGTGCCACCTTACTTTTACTAGTTTTGCAACAATAAACATATGTTAAAATACTTAATAAAACAAACCAACTGAAAGTACCAAAATATACTAAAATGTCAACAGTCTAACGTCTTAAATTTTTCAATTTTAATATGCTACTCAAAATACATCCTTCATTTAAACCTGGCAAACAATAGGCATTAAGTCTTATTTGCCAGAAAAGTTCCATTTCGTCAAGTTTAAGAACCTCAGGGCCACCTCTAACATCGCTATGGACTTGGTCTATTATAGTATAATATAATATAACTGGTCACACGTATCAGAAGAAGCAGAAGAACAACTAAATAGTGATATGGTTACTTTACCAATCCTTATGACTAATATTGTTGTCGACTGTATTAACATTGAGTCTTGCAATACTGGTAATATGTCCAACGTTGGTGATGGTTACAGTGACATTCCTATAGTAACACCTACATCACAAGATTCTATTATGGATGATGATGCAGGTTTTTCTAGTAATAGTCATCCTGAGATACTGCATAACACTGATGGTGACTTTACGGTGTATAATTTTTCTAAAATAGAGGTGCCACCTGATTTAATAGCATTGTTATCCAAAGGGCAAACCTATGTCCCTCCCCGTAGGTTGGATTTAGTGAAAACTATTATTGACTTAAAACTTTACACTAGAAAACTTAATTTGAACATGCTAATGGGAGATAATCTAACCAATGACCCTAGTGTGTTTAGAATTCCTAGCACCTTTAATCCACCTTTGAATCCTTTAATTAAAACATTCAAACAGTTTTGTGAATTGGATATTCGCAACCTAGCACAGTCTAAAACAGTCGAACACTTAAACAAAAATAAAGATTTTCTTAAAGAAAGAGATTGTTTAGATTTTATGAAAATGAATGCAATAAGAATATGTAAACCAGATAAGGGTGGAGGGGTTGTTATTTTTGACAACGATGATTATTCCAGTAGGATGTCAAAATTGTTAAACTCACACTCTTACGCTGTAAGTTCACTTTCTCAATTGAATAAAGCGTATAGCTTAATCAAGAATGTAATAGAAGATCTTTATATTGAAGGGAGAATCACTCAATCTATGTACAATTTTATGTCTACTTCTTTTCCCAGATTTTCTTGCTTATTTGGTATTCCAAAAATTCATAAAAACCTGGAGAATCCACCTATGCGTCCTTTCGTTGACAGTAGAGGTTCTCCCACATATGCATGTGCTAAAGTTGTAGACTATTTTACAAAAATACTTGGTAAACATCAAACAAATATGTAAAGATTCATGGACTTTTGAGGAACATCAACGATTTAGACTTTAAGGTTAGCAATAACTTCTTGACCATAGATGTCAAGGATTTATATACATGTATTCCTCACAAGGAGGCTTTAGAATGGATTAATGAGTTGTTAAAACTCCAAGGGTGTCCCCCAGACGATTATTTGTTAGTTGAAGAATTGTTAAGTTTAATTCTAGAAAACAACTTTTTTGTCTTCGAAGAAATGTTTTTTCTAGAAAAAGATCGGGGTAGCCATGGGTTCACCGTGTGGTGCTAGTGTGGCCAATATGGTCATGGCCTATTGGGAACACTTGTATGTGAATAACAATTGTAGTTTTAAAGAACACATTGTGTTCTATACTAGTTTTTTAGATGACATTTTTATTCTGTTTGATGGTGACGCTGTACTTAGTGATAAATTGGTTGAGTATTTAAATACAACCACTTCTTTCTTAAAATTTACACATACGTTTGATGTTAATTCCATTGCTTATCTTGATATTACACTATCTAAGGATAGGGCTTTGGAGAGATATACAGCGGCCATCCACAGGAAGAAAACTTACTGCAATTCAATGCTTCACTTTACAAGTTGTCACCCATATCATCAAAAACGGGCCATAGTAAAAGGTCAACTAGTTCGAGCAGCACGTATTGTCACTGTTGATGTTGAATTTTATGAGGAATGTGAATATATGAAAGCGATGTTTTTAGCCCGTGGTTACCCTGAGTTATTAATTAATGAAATGATCAATGAAGTTTCAATGAAACGTCAGTCACATTTTTATACACCGCTTTTAGATAAGATTAGTATAGTTCAACCCGCAATAATGATGAGACGACTAATTTTGTTGAAGCTACTATAATTCAGCATGACTCTAATGTTCTATCTACCTCTTTTATTACTACATTTAACATGGATAGTAGTAGTTGTTTTAGAATCTTGAAGAAAAACTGGGGAATTTTTAAGAGTGATAGTAGCGTCTTTAATAGTGTAGGTGAATACCCACTTGTGACATATAGGAGAGGTATGAATCTTAAAACTTACTGTGAACTTAAGAAAACTAACATGGTTAGTACCCCTGGCATGTATAAATGCCAAGCCTGCAATCATTGTTCACACATTATAGAATCTAACAGGTTCAGTGTAAATAATTTACATTTTAATTTGAAATGGAGAAACAACTGTAACTCTAACTTAGTTGTGTATCTTGCTAAGTGCCAGTTTTGCCCAGCGTTTTACGTTGGCAAAACTGAAAGAAAACTTCGAAATCGTATCTATGAGCATTTGTATGCTAGAAGGAAAAACAAACCTGAAAATGCTTTGGCAAAGCATGTTGGTTCCTTTCCTGACCACAAGTTTAAATTTATTATAATAGACCAAGTCCATAGTGATGTTAGAGGTGGCCCTGAGGTTCTTAAACTTGATGAAATGGAACTTTCCTGGCAAATAAGACGTAATGCCTATTGTTTGCTAGGTTTAAATGAAGGATGTATTTTGAGTAGCATATTAAAATTGAAAAATTTAAGACGTTAAAAAACTGTTGACATTTTAGTATATTTTGGTACTTTCAGTTGTTTTGTTTTATTAAGTATTTTAACATATGTTTATTGTTGCAAAACTAGTAAAAGTAAGGTGGCACTATGTATTATTGTGTAGTAACATTTTAAATAATTTATGTATGAATTTTTTGACTGGCCAGTAAGGTGTATTTAAATGGGATGTTTTACTGTGTGATTTGTCTGATGAAGTTTGTGATTTGCCATAAACGAAAAGCGCTTAACAATACATCAACTGTGTGTGTGCCTCTTTCATCCTGCTCAGTTTTTACTTAGAGAACCCATATGTGATTACTGCAGCTGTATGCACGATGAACATCTGTACTATGTTCTTCATGTTTCACTGTTGGTCATTACATTTGGGTAGATTCCCAAAGCTAAGGTTGGGAGGATAGATTTATACAGCATTAGGAGCAGCTAAAAGGCCCTGCAAAACAGCAGTGGCAAAGCCAGCTCTGGATTTAGAAAAAATTAGTAAATGATAGTGCTTGGTGAAAGTATGAACTGAACTCCAGGTAGCAGCTTATAGAATATCCCTGGTAGGAACACTTCTGAGAAAGGCTACAGAAGTAGATGCAGCCCTGGTGAAATGGGATTTGGGGGGTAGGTTTTCCATGGTGCTTACAGCAGAAATGACAGAAATGAATACAATGGCTTATCCATTTGGAAATGGTTTGCTTTGAAATAGCCTTTCCCTCTCCCCTGCAGCAAATGTTACCAGCAGTTGTTCAGACCTTCTTCGAGATTTAGTTCTGTCCAAGTAAAATCTAAGTTGTCTGTGTACATCCAATAAATGCAGAATTCGCTCTCCCTTGTTCTGTGGATTGGGAAAGAAAGTTGGCAAATGAATGGACTGATTAAGAGCCACACTGGATACCACCTTGGACATGAAGGATGGATTGGTCCTGGGGGACACCCTGTCCGTATGAAAGACGAAGGACCCCACTGCCATAAGGGCCTGTAGTTCAGAAATCCATCTAGCTGAAGTGATTGCTAAAAGGAAGGGTGTTTTCCAGGAAATACATTTTTGGTCTGCGGTAGCAGCTGGCTCAAAAGGAGGTAGAGTGAGTTTCTCCAATACAAAGTTAAGGTCCCAGGCAGAGGTTGGAGCTCTCCTGGGTGGTCTCAAGTTTTTGGCCCCTCTGAGATACTGCTTTAGCAGAGGATGAGAGAAGAGGGGGTGGTTCTGTGTTGTAATGAGCTGAAATGGCTGAGGCATGGATTTTTATGGAAAAAAAAGACAAACCCTTGTGAAGCATCTCAGTTAAGTATTGGTAAATTGGGCACTGCTGTGCTTATCCCTTGAAACTGATTCTAGGCACAGAATCTTCTCCATTTGTCAGCATAAGATTTTCTAGTACTAGGTCTTCTAGTCTCCAAAATGACATCCATCACAGGTTTGCTGAGGGATGCTAAGGGGGAATTAAAGTGATTAGCCAAGCTGAAAGATTCAATGTTTGGAGCCGAGGGTGCAGAATTTGGTTGTTTTGCTGAGACAGTAAGGAGGGTGTCTGAGGCAGGTGCCATGGAGGAATTTGTGACAGACTGCGTAGGAGTGGGTACCAGTGTTGGCGAGGCCAGACTGAAGCAATCAAAATCCTTTTTGGTTTGTCCCGTTTGACTTTTAGTAGAACTTTGGAGAGCAGAGGCAGAGGGGGAAAGGCATAGACTTGATAGATTTTCCCAGCTGAAGGACAAAGCATCCACTTTCCAGGCATTTTTCTGAGGAGTTCTTATGCAAAATTTGTCCAATTGGTAGTTCTTGGGTGAGGCAAAAAGGTCTATGTCTGGGCTCCCCCAATTGCGTGTCAATATGTTGAAGATCTGATGTTCCAGTTTCCATTTGTGTGGGTCCATGAGATTTCTGCTTAGTTCACCTGCCAAAATATTCTGGTTTCCTGGCAGGAATTGAGCTTGTAGTTCTACTTGATAGCTCAAGGCCATGTTCCACAGTGCCATAGCTAGTCTGCAGAGGGGGTAGGAATGTGTACTCCCTTGCTGTTTATGTACCACATAACTGTGGTGTTGTCCGTCTTTACCATTAGTTGTCCTGGATGAAGGTAGTCCTTGAAGGCTGTCAGTGCATTCTGTACAGCTAGCATTTCTTTTTGATTGATATGAAGGTGCATGTGATTTGGGCTCCATTTGCCCTGAATGCACTTCCCTGCCAGATGAACCCCCAATGCATAGTCTGATGCATCTGTAGTTAGGGTTTGGGCAGTAGGGGACGGTGTGAATGGCAGTCCCTTGTTTTGGTGGCAGGCCTCTGCCCACCATGGGAACTCTAGTTGCAGGTAAGGTATGATAGGAATCACTGTTTCCAGGCTGTGACAATGCTGAATCCATAAACTTTTTAAGTACCATTGAAGCTTCCTCATATGCAGTCTTGCATATGGAATTAGAGGAATGCAGGAGGCCATGAACCCCAAGGCTTGCAGTATTTGTCTTGCAGATAGCAAGGTTTTTGTGGCCACCTGTCTGAAGTAAGTCACCAATTGAATTTGCTTTTCTGGCATAAGGAAAGCCATCTGGGCAGTTGTATTCAAGCTTGCACCCAGGAATGTAATTTTTTGTGAGGGTACTAGTTGTGATTTCTTTTCGTTTATTGTGTACCCTAGAAAAGTTAGAACCCTTTTTACAAACGCCAGATGTTTTAGAAGAATGGACTTGTTTTCTGCCTGAATTAGACACCAGGTATGGATATATTTGAATATTTCTTTGTCTGCAAAATGCAATTACTGGAGCCAGGCACTTTGTAAATACCCTGGGCGCAGTAGATGAGCCAAAGGGCAGTGCAGAGAACTGATAATGAGAGTAGACTGCTTTGAAGCAGAGGTATCTTCTGCAAGATTCCCTGATTGGAATATGCAAGTAAGCCTCTTTTAAATCTAGAGTTGCCAACCAGGCATCTTTGCCTAGCATAGGAAGTAACTGGTGAAGAGTCAGCATCTTAAATTTTGGAATGTCCAGAAATGTGTTTAGAGTAGACAGATCCAAAATTGGACACCATGATTTGTCTTTTCTGGGTACCAGGAAAAGTCTGGAATAGAAACCTTGTCCCTTTTCCTCTTCTGGTACTAGTTGAATAGCCCCCAAGTTTAGGAGAGAAAGTACTTGTTTCTGAGCCTCTGCCCATTGATTTGGGGGCAGGTCTGGCCATCCGTTTGGAGTTGGCAATGTGTGGAAATGAAACCTGTATCCCTGGGACACTATTTAAAACCCATTTGTCCTAGGTTATAAGTTGTCAGTTTTTTGCATGAAGAGCCAGTTTTCCCCCCAAAGGGGTGGCTAATAGGCAAGTGCCTGGTAATATTAAAGGAACGTCATTGAGACTGTTTACCATAGGGAGGGGTCTTGTTGTTTCTAGATTTGGAAGTGGAGGCACCCCATTGTTTAGCTCTGAAAGACCCTTGGGATTGAAACCTGGTGCTTTTGGAATGTCTGGGTTTGGCTTGAGTGGCTCTGGAAGGAACTGGAAAGGACCAGTTCTTAGTAGGCCAGTGCCTACTAAATCTTGGAGGTTGTACTTGTAAGAAATCTTTCACAGTTTGCATAGATTTAGCTTTATCTTCCATCTTTTTTAAAAATTCTTCAGCCATATTGCCAAACAGACGGTCCTGTTGCAAAGGAGCATCCAACAATTTTGCTTTAAAATAATCGGGCAGAGATTGTTCCCTAAGCCAAGCATGCCTTCTAAGCACAGACCCAGTAACAGCAGCCCTGCAAGAGGCCTCCAAAGAATCAAAACCACATCGCAAAGTATGCTTTCCAACTTGTTCAGCTGAATGCAATAAATCCTGTTAAGTCCTTATTTTCCACACAGTCAGAAATCAACATCATTTTCTGTTTAAGCAGTCCCATGATATGCTGTTTATATTGTAGCATATAGAATTGACAGTTTAAAGCCCTGATTGCCAAGGTTGCAGAAGTATAAACCTTCTTACCCCATCTATCCAGCACCCTGGAGTCTCTATCAGAAGGAGTAGGATTTTTAGCAGTAGAAGCCTTAATGCCCTTGGGCCCCTGAGAAATGGTTTCAGGGTGCGCAACAGGATTTTTGAAAAGGAATTTGTGGGAGTCAGGAACCCAGTAGTATCTGTCCAGCTTACAAGGAGCCAGAGGCAGGGAATCAGGGGTCATACAGGATTCTGAAAACACATTAACAATGTTTAGTAGAGGAGGTATAGCCAGAGGCCTATGCAGAGGAAGAAGGAGGAAATCCCTAAGCCTCTTTTTAGATTCAGAAAAATCTTGACTTTCCACAGTGGAAATGTTCCCTTAAGGTATGCAAAGTTTACCCAAAAGAAAACTCCTCCGGGGGAGAAGCAGAAGGAATGGAGTCCTCTGCATCAGAGTCCTCATAAGTAGGTATGGACAAATCCTGTTCGTTAGAAGAGTCAGATGAAACAGAGTCCTGTTCACAAGATTCATAGTCAAGTTCAGCCCTAGGCCTCTTAGAAGAGGGAGGGTTGAATACCCCTGATTAGAGTAGAGTAATTAAATCTTCAGCCATTTTGATCATTTGTTTTTTAGGCATTGGGGCCTGAACATGTGGCCTGGGCGTCTGTTTCTTAGACATAGATCAAGATTTTGGCCTTAAAACTGAAGTTGGTGTCGGTTTAACATACAAATCTGTAGGCCTGAATACACCCTCAGAAGCCGGAGCCTGCACAGCGGGTCCGGACCTATCTAAGGTAGAGATATCCACGGGTTCCATAGGTAAAGTATCTCATGGCATACCGGACTCCGAATGGGTCTCAGTAGAGGCCTGCGAATCAGAAGTAGCGGGTATCAGGGGCTGCAAAAGCATGTCACCGAGTACCGGCGAACTGGCGACTGGCTTAGAACTGTCGTCTACAGTTTTGGACCTCAATGGCCTGTCTGTCTTTTTCTTTGCATTTTTTTTGGTATTCCAGTTGCTGGATGGATAACCGATGTCATTTCTGGATAACTAAACAGAGATCCAAAATATTTAGAAGCAAAAATGTACCGACAACGGATTGTGCGCTGATTAAATAAAGCACAAAACCGACAGCAAGGTACGTCGTGGTCAGGGCCTAGGCAAGGAATACAGTACAAATGGAAATCCTTGAGGCATTTGCTTCCCACAAATAATACAATTATTAACTTTTACTGACATCATTAAGGAGCAAGTAAAAGTTTCCCTAATGGGGTACTTAGCTTTTAGTTGAAGACTTCGGTTCTGAAACTCGAAAATGAAAATTTCAGAAGTCGGACGACTGGCACTTGCAAACTGCTTCTGCTTCGGGCATCGCGCGGCAAGACAGACTGATGTAATGGCATCGGCTGCATGTTTTATATCCCTGAAGTCATGGAAGAAGGAACAGCAACCGACGCAGGACCCATGACTTTAAGTAGGCCGACTGAGGGAAACCTGCCAGCAGATTACCCAAATGTAATGACTGCAACAGTGAATACACTCCAACATCTACATTTATGATAAGTGTACACAACTGTACTATGTTCTTCGTGTTTCACTGTTGCAGTCATCATACTTGGGTTGATTCCCAAAGCTAAGGAAGGGTGGAGGCAGTCAAGAAGTGTTAGGGCTGGCTAGCAGGCCTTGTAAGACTGCTGCAGCAAATCCAGCTCTGGATTTAGAAAAAAATAGGTAGTGGCAATGCTTGGTGAAGGTGTGTACAGAAGTCCAGGTTGCAGCTTCCAGGATGTCCCTGGTAGGCACTCCCCTGAGAAATGCTGTGGAGGCTGAAGTAGCTCTAGTGAAATGAGTTCCGATCCCCAGAGGGGTAGATTTTCCATGGTGCCTGTAGCAGAAATGGATGCAGTGTGCTATCCATTTGGAAATGGTCCGCTTCAAAATGGCTTTGCCCTCTGCCCCTGTAGCAAAGCTGACTAGCAGCTGGTCAAATTTTGTGAAAGGCTTAGTCCTGTCAAGGAAGAACCTGAGCTGTCTGTGCACGTTCAAGGAGTGCAGGATTCTTTCCCCTTTATTCTGAGGATTAGGGAAAAAGGTTGGCAAATGGATTGGTTTAAAGCCACACTGGATACCACCTTGGGCATAAAGGAAGGGTTAGTCCTGAGGGAAACCTGGTCAGCATGGAAAATAATGAAGTGCTCCACTGCCATTAGTGCATGTAACTCAAGACACTCTTCTTGCTGAAGTAATAGCTAGAAGTAAAGCTGTTTTCCAAGAGAGGAATTTTAACTCTGCTGAAGCAGCAGTTTCAAAAGGGGAAGTGTGAGCTTCTTCAGTACAAAGCTAAGGTCCCAGGCCGGGGTGGAAGCTCTCCTAGGGGGCCTTAAATTGTTAGCTCCTTTCAGGAAAGTACAGTTGTGTACTGAACATAAATGTAGATGTTTGAGTGTATTCACTGTTGCAGTCATTACACTTGGGTTATCCTGCTGGCAGGCTACCCGCAGTCGGCCTGAATTCCAAAGTCCTGGTCCAGCATTGGTTGCTGTCGCCTCTTCCCTGACGTCAGTGCGCCAGGGGTATAAAAGATGCAGCTGATGCCATTTTCTTCAGTTTTTCTTGCCCCAGATGTCAGGTGCCCCCAAAAGGGTAGGCTAAAAATTCTGCTCATAAAAAAGCATGCACTAACACAAACATTACCTTCATCTACAAGCAAATACACCACATAGGTTGTATAGAATAGAGAAGTACAGATAAGTGCAATGAAAGGGGGATGGAGGGAGGGTAACATGGACTGCAACAGAATACACTCGAACATCTACATTTATGGTAGGTACACAACTGTACTATGTTCATCATGTTTCACTGTTGCAGTCATTACACTTGGTTGAATCCCAAAGCTGAGGATGGGTGGCTGGGCCTAGATAGAATTAAGAGTGGCTATGAGGCCCAGCAGAACTGCAGTGGCGAAGCCTGCTCTGGATTTAGAGTAAAGAGGTAAGTGGTAGTGCTTTGTAAAAGTGTGCACTGAAGTCCAAGTTGCAGCCCCCAAAATTTCCTTGGTTGGTACTCCTCTGAGGAAGGCTGCTGAAGTGGCTACTGCTCCGGTTGAATGTGGCCTAATGCCCTTAGGCACTGATTTGCCAGGTTGTGTACAGCAGAAACGAATGCAGTGGCCTATCCATTTTGAAATAATCTGCTTTGAAATAGCTTTTCCTTGTGATCCTGCAGCATATACCACAAAGAGTTGCTCAGTCTTTCTGAAGGCTTTAGTTTTGTCCAAGTAGAAGCGTAGCTGTCTGTGTATGTCCAAAGAATGCAAAAGTCTCTCCCCCTTATTCTGTGGGTTTGGATAAAAGGTAGGCAAATTAATGGTTTGGTTAAGAGCCACACTGGACACTACCTTAGGCATAAATGTTGGGTTTGTCCTTAGATAAACCCTGTCCGGATGGAAAATAATAAAAGGTTCCACAGCCATTAGTGCCTGTAACTCAGACTCTTCTTGCTGAGGTTATTGCTAGGAGCAGAGATGTTTTCCATGAGAAGTATTTTATCTCAGCTGTATTGGTTGGCTCAAAAGGAGGCAGTGTGAACTTTTCCAAGACAAAATTGAGGTCCCATGCATGTGTTGGAGCTCTCTCCTTGGAGGTCTTATGTTTTTGGCCACTCTGAGGTACTGCCTTAGCAGTGGATGTGAAAAAATAGGTGGATCCGTATTGTAATGAGCTGAAATAGCAGAGGCATGGATCTTAATTGATGAGAAGGATAGGCCTTTGTCCAGCATCTCAGTTGGGTATTGTAAAATTGAGGAATATTTGGTACACGTGTGTCCATTCCTTGTGCCTGGTTCCAAGCACAGAATCTCTTCCATTTTTCTGTATAAGATTTTCTGGTGCTGGGCCTCCTGGCCTCCAAAATAACATCCATAACTGCTTTAGAGAGAGTTGAGTTCTGAATGGTTACATTATCAGCAATGCAGCCAGATTTAGGGTTCTGAGTTGCCTGTGCCGGATCTGATTGTTTTGTTGGGTCAGCAAATGAGGAATTTGGGGTAATGTCCAGGTTAGGCCTTGAGACAAGCTCTTTAGGATTGGGTACCAGTGCTGGCGTGGCCAGTCTGGGGCAATCAGTATCATTTTTGATTTCTCTTGTCTGACCTTTAGGAGTACTTTGGGGAGGAGAGGCAGTGGAGGAAAGGCATATACTGTAAGGGTTTTCCGGCTGAATGATAGGGCATCCATTTTCCATGCTTGTTTGTGATAAGTCCTTGTGCAGAATCTCTGTAGTTGGCAGTTGTGCGGTGAGGCAAATAGATCCAAGTCTCGGCATCCCCATTTCCTTGTTATCATGCTGAAGATTTGTGGATTAGTTTCCACTCGTGAGGATCCTTGAGATTTCTGCTTAGTTAGTCTGCCAGAGTATTTGTCTGTCCTGGCAGGAATTGTGCTTGCCGGTGTACTTGATAAGTCAATGCTGTGTTCCACAAAGTCATGGCTTGTCTGCAGAGGGGGTAGGAATGTGTGCCTCCCTGCTTGTTTATGTACCACAAGACTGTAGTATTGTCCGTCTTTAACAGCAGTTGTCCTGGATGAAGTAGATCCTTGAAGGCTGTCAGGGGATTCTGAAAAGCTAGCATCTCTTTTTGATTGATATGAAGATGCATTTGGCTTGCTGGGAAAACTGAACGTAAATTAAAGCAACGTATCTATGAGCATAAGTATGACAAATAGACAATTGCATAAAAATGCTCTATATAGGCATATATTACTACACCCTGGGCATAAATTCAAGTTTATTATACTGAAACAAATTGCACTATGACCTAGAAAAGGTCCCTGGAAAATCATTTTAGAGTCTAAGGAATATTGGTGGCAAGTATACCTAAATGCCACCCAAATCCCTGGCCTTAATGATTCCATTTCAATCACCAGTATTTTAAAATTAAAGGGTATAAATAGATAATGGGCTCGTTGAATTCAGCATAATTTCTAGCCATTATTTATTATTTATTTTACGTCAATACTTTCATACAATAATAATTTTTATATGCATTTTTAAATTATAGGTATAGTGTCATATATGTTTCACATAGGAAGTATATTATTATGTACAAACAAAATACATTGATTTGATATATATCATTGTATGCATAGGTAAAATTTATATATGGTAGGTAGTACTTCTGGCCGTTTTGGCGGTTTTTACATCTTAATTGATTAATTGTTTCTTAAGTACACCTTATATAAAAAGTTGCATTATGTAGTTTGAATTTGTCTGATGAAGGCTGGATTCACACAGCCGAAAGCGCTCACCAGTTAAATTTTATTTATTTTATATTTTTTGTCAATTGTCCGCTTGATTGCTTTTGTGCTTCTGGATATACACTTTTTATCTAGTTTGCTGGCCATGCTCCCTGAATACATTTTCCTGCCATGTGGGCCCCACAAGCATAATCTGATGCATCTGTTGTTACTGTCTGCCTGGCCGTAGGTAGAGTGAATGGCTGTCCCTTGTTGTGGTGACAGGCCTGTGCCCACCATCGAAACTCTTGTTGCAGGCAGGGAATGAGGGTAATTAATGTTTCCAGGCTGTGGCAATGTTGAGTCCAAACACTTTTTAGATACCATTGTAGTTTCCTCAAATGCAGTCTTGCATATGGAATTAGTAGAATGCCATGAAGCCCAAAGCCTGCAGAATTTTACTTGCAGATAACTGGGTCTTTGTTGCCAACATTTTGAAGTAAGAAGTCAGTTGCCTTTGTTCGTCTGGCGTGAGATAATCCATCTGGGCAGTTGTATTTAAGCTTGCACCCAGGAATATTATCTCTTGAGAGGGTACTAGTTTTGATTTCTTTTCGTTTACCGTGTACCCTAGGCAAATTAGTAATCTTTTTACAAATGCCAGATGCCTCAGTAGAATGTCTTTGTTCTCTGCTTGAATAAGGCAATCGTCCAAGTAAGGGTATATTTGAATTCCCCTTTGTCTGCATAAAGCAATTACTGGTGCAATTACTGGTGCCGTGCATTTTGTGAAGACCCTGGGCACAGTAGATAAGCCAAAGGGCAGTGCAGAGAATTGGTAGTGCATTGATCCAGCTATGAAACTGAGGTACCATCTGCAAGATCGTCTGATTGGGACATGCAGGTATGCCTCTTTTAGGTCCAAAGTTACAAGCCAAGCCTTCTTGCCCAGCATGGGCAGAAGCTGCTGCAGCGTCAACATTTTGAATTTTGGAACGTCCAGAAAAGTGTTTAGAATGGACAGGTCCAGTATTGGTCTCCAGGCTTTGTCCTTTCTGGGTACCAGGAATAGTCTTGAGTAAAATCCTTGTCCCTGCTCTTGCTGTGGTACTCACTGAATGGCCCTTATGTCCATGAGGGATGTAACTTGCTTTTGTGCCTCTGCCCATTGATTTTGTGGCAGGTCTGGCATACCTTTTGCCTTTGGCAGGGTGTGAAAGTGGTACCTGTAGCTCTGGAACACTATATTCAAGACCCATTTGTCCTGGGTGATTATATGCCAATTTTGTGAAAAAAGTGCTAGTTTTCCCCCTAAGGGGGCTGCCAAAAGATAAGTGCTTGGTATTGGCAGAGAAAAGTCATTTGGACTGTTTTCTATATGGCTGTGATTTGTCTTCTCCGCTTTTGGAGGTAGAAGCACCCCATTGTTTAGGCCTGTATGAGCCTTGGGGCTGGGATCTGCCTCTAGGGCATCTGTATCTGCATGTTTGTGGCCTGTCTGACACTGGAAAGGACCAATTCTTTGAAGGGCAGTTCCTGCTAAATCTGGGTGGTTGTACCTGTAAGAAATCCTCAACTGCCTGCATAGATTTCGCTTTATCCTCCATTTTCTTCAACACCTCTTCTGCCTTCAAACCAAACAAAGTATCATGCTGTAAAGGAGCATCCAATAATTTTGCTTTAACATGATCAGGCAGATTTTGTTCCTTTAACCAAGCATGCCTTCTAATGACAGTACCCGTAACAGCGGCCCTGCAATAGGCCTCCAGTGAATCAAAACCACATTGCAAAGTATGCTTTCCCACTTGTTCAGCTGCATGCAAGAAATCCTGCATTTCCTTGTTATCTGGACATTCAGAATTTGTCAACATTTTCTGTTTTAGCAGTGACATTAAATATTGCTGATATTTAAGCATATGAAACTGACAATTTAAAGCCCTTACAGCCAAGGTAGCAGAAGTGTAAACTTTTTTCCCCCCATATGTCCAGTGCCCCAGAATCCCTATCAGAGGGGACAGGGTTTTTCACAGTGGAAGCCATGACCCCTTTGGGACCCTGAGATATAGTTTCTGGGTCAGCAGCAGGGTTTTTATGTAGAAATTTGTGGGAATCTGAAATCCTGTAGTATCTGTCTGGCTTAACCGGTGCGGGGGGTAAAGAGTCAGGAGACAGGCTGGACTCTGAAAATACATCATCTACTATGTCTAGAACAGGTGGAATAGCAAGAGGTCTGTGCTGAGGTAGTAAAAGAAAGTCTCTGAGCTTTTTCTTAGATTCTGAGTAATCTTGGCTCTCCCAGTGAAAGTGCTCCCTCATGGTGTGAAGGGTTTCCCCAAAAGAATAATCCTCAGGAGGAGAGGCTGAAGGAATAGACTCTTCAGCATCAGAATCCTCATAGGGAGGAAGGGAGTATCCCTGTTTCGAAGAGGAGTCAGAGGAAATGGAAAGCTGATCTGAAGATTCATATTCTGTCTCTTGCCTAGGCCTCTTATCAGGAGGGGGATGGGAATCCCTGATCAAAGTAATTAGGTCTTCGGCCATTTTAAGCATCTGTTTTATAGGCATGGAAGTCTGTGCAGGAGAATGCTGTACTTGTTTCTTTGTCTTTAGAGCTGCTTTAGTCTTTGCCTTTGAAATTGAGGTTCGCTTAACATATAATTGTGTAGGTCTGAAAACACCCTCAGAAGCAGATGCCTGCTCAGCGGCTCCGGATCCATCTGAGGGAATAGTTTCCGAGTGTCCAATACCTGGACTAGGCGGAGGCCTAGTCGGTTTTGGACCTCGGATGCCTGTCCTTTTCCTTTTCCTTGCGCTTTTTATAAACTTCTGTCATCGGCTGTTCTGACGGCATTATATAATTAAATCTTCAGCCAAGGTAATGAAAGGCAAAATCGTACCAACGCTTAATAGTGCGTTGGTTAAATCTAGCCCAAAACCAACAGCTAGCAACGTCGTGGTCAGGGCCTAGGCAAGGAATACAGTAAGAATGAAAATCCTTGAGGTATTTGCTTTCCACAAGAAATACATTTGTTAACTTTTTCTGACATCGGTCTAGAGCAAGAAAAAAGTTTCCCCAACGGGGTACTTGGCTTTAATGAAGACTTCGGATCTGAAATTCGGTTTTGAAAATCTCAGGAGTCTGCCGACCGGCACTTGCGAACTGCTTTTGCTTCGGGCACCGCGCGGCAAGAAAGACTGAAGAAAATGGCATCGGCTGCATCTTTTATACCCCTGGCGCACAGACGTCAGGGAAGAGGTGACAGCAACCAACGCCGGACCAGGACTTTGGAATTCAGGCCGACTGCGGGTAGCCTGCCAGCAGGATAACCCAAGTGTAATGACTGCAACAGTGAAACACGATGAACATCTGCTTGATGAGAGGGTGAGAAGAGAGAGAGGTGGCTCAGTATTATAATGAGCTGAAATGGCAAAGGCATGAATCTTAGTGGATGAGAAGGATAGGCCTCTGTGGAACAGCTCTGCTAGGTAATCAAGGATTTGAGGTAAGGTGGGCACAGCTGTGCCCTTTCCTTGAGACGGACTCAAAGAACAATATCTTTTCAGCATAGGATTTCCTAGTACTAGGTCTTCTGGCCTCAAGTATGACGTCCAGAACCTGTTTGCTGAGGGATGCTGGTGGTGTATTCAGGGGATAAGCCAGGCTTCAAGGTTTAGGGTTTGCAGCTGTGGATGCAAAATCTGTCCCTCCTGCTGAGACAGCAGGGAAGGTGTCTGATGTAGGTGCCAGGGTGGCACTGCTGTCAGAATGAGTAGGAGTGGGTACCAGTGCTGGAGTGGCCAGTCTGGTGCTATAAGGATTGCTCTTGGCCTGTCTTGTTTGATCTTGAGCAGTACTTTTGAGAGGAGGGGCAGAGGAGGAAAGGCATAAATTGAGAGGTTTTCCCATGTAATGGATAGGGCATCCACCTTCCAGGCTCTGTTGTGAGGGCTCCTGGTGCAAAATGCGGTCAATTGGTGGTTTTTTGGGGGGGGGGGCAAAAAGGTCCACCTCCAGTGTTCCCCACCTCTGGGTTAGAAGTTTGAATGAGTTGAGTTCCAGTTTCCACTTGTGAGGGTCCAGTAGATTTCTGCTTAAGTCGTCTGCCATTGAATTTTGCTTGTCTGGCATGAATTGAGCTTGTACACTTGGCTGCTCAAGGCTGTGTTCCACAGAGCCATGGCTAACCTGCAGAGTGGGTAAGAATGAGTTCTGCCCTGCTTGTTTATGTACCACATAACTGAGGTGTTGCCTGTCTATCAGGAGCTGTCCTGGAAGGATAAAGGTATTTGAAGGCTGTCACAGCATTCTGTACAGCTAGCATCTCTTTTTGATTGATATGCAGGGGAATTTGTTCTGGGCTCCATTTACCTTGAATGCATTTGCCTGCCATGTGAGCCCCCCATGCATAGTCTGATGCATCTGTTGTCAGGGTTTGGGTGGCGAAGGGCTGAGGGAAAGGAAGTCCCTTGTTGTGGTTGCATGCTTCTGCTCACCAAAGGAACTCTGCCCTTAGACAAGGTATGATAGGAATCACGGTTTCCAGGTCCTGAGAATGTTGACACCAGAGACTTTTACAGTACCACTGAAGTTTCCTCATATGCAGTCTTCTATATGGAATTAGCAGAATGCATGAGGCCATGAACCCTAGGGCTTGCAGTATTTTCCTTGCAGATAGCTATGTTTTCGTGGCCATTAGTTTGAAATAGTTTGTCAAATGGACCTGCTTTTCTGGAGTGAGGAATGCCATCTGGGAAGTTGTGTTCAAGCTTGCTCCCAGGAATACAATTTGTTGGCTGGGCACCAGTTCTGACTTATTTTCATTGATGGCGTCTCCCAGTGAAGTCAGAAGTCTTTTTACAACTGCCAGGTGCTGAAGTAGCAATTCCTGACTGTTCGCCTGGATCAAGCAATCGTCCAAGTATGGGTAGATTTGAATATTTCTCTGCCTGCAGTATGCAATGGCTGGAGCCAGGCATTTTGTGAATACTCTAGGTGCAGTAGATAAGCCAAAGGGAAGTGCAGAGAACGGATAGTGCATAGAGCCTACCCTGAAGTGCAGACATTTCCTGCAAGACTCCCTTATGGGGATGCGCAGATAGGCTTCTTTTAAGTCTAAGGTGACTAACCAGGCATCCTTGGCTAGCATAGGAAGAAGCTGTTGCAGTGTACGCATTTTGAATTTTGGGACCACCAGAAAGGTGTTGAGAATGGATAGATCCAGCATAGGGCACCAAGAGCTCTCTTTTCTGGGCACCAGGAACATTCTGCAGGAGAAACCCTGTCCCCTTTGTTCTACTGGAACAGGTTGAATAGCCCTGATACGGAGAAGGGAAAGTACTTGCTTATGAGCCTCTGCCCACTGGTTGGGAGGAAGGTCTGGCAACCCACTTGGAGTTGGCAGTGAGTGGAAGTAGAATCTGTATCCCTGGGATACAATGTTTAGAACTCATCTGTCCTGAGTAATGGATGTGCAGTTTTTTGCATTAAGGGCAAGTTTTCCTCCTGGGGGTGCGAGTACTGGGCATGGCTGGGAAGGATAATTAGAAAGTCATTGTGAACTTTTTCTATAAGGGGGTGACTTACCATTCCCTATTTCTGAGGTGGAAACAATCCATTGTTTAGATCTCCGCATACCCTGAGACTGTAGTCTTGGTGGTCTGTTTCCCCTGGGTTTGGACTGAGAAGGCCTGACAGGGACTGGAAAGGACCAGTTTTTTGAAGGCCAATGCCTACTGAATCTAAGTGGCTGCACCTGTAAGAAATCTTTGACAGTTTGCATAGATTTAGCTTTTTCGTCCATCTTTTTAAGAACTTCTGCTTTTGTGCCAAACGAACGCTCCTGATTTAATTGAGCATCTAGTAATTTTGCTTTGACATTGTCTGGCAGGGCTTGTTCCTTTAGCCAAACATGCCTTCTCAGTACAGACCCAGTGACAGCAGCCCTGCAAGATGCTTCTAAGGCATCAAACCCACACTGCAAAGTATGTTTACTAACTTGGTTTGCAGAATGCATTAACTCTTGTAAATCTTTATTTTCTGCACAATTTGGAAGGAACACCATTAGTTCCATAATATGTTGCTGGTAATTCAACACGTGAAACTGGCAATTCAAAGCCCTGATGGCAAGAGTTGCAGAGGTATATACCTTCTTACCCCATCTGTCTAAAGCTTCAGAATCCCCGTCTGAAGAGGTAGGGTTTTTGGCTGTAGTAGCTTTAATGCCTTTAGATCCCTGGGAAATAGTCTATAGATCCGCAGTAGGATTCTTAAAGAGAAATTTGTGAGTTAGGTACTCTGTAGTACCGGTCAGGTTTTCTAGGAGCTGGTGGTAAAGTGTTAGGAGTAAGACTGGACTCCATGAAGACATCCTCAACAATGTCCAGGACAAGGGGTATAGCTAGAGGTCTGTGCTGAGGCAAATCTAAAAATTCCCCGAGTCTCTTTTTGGACTGAGGATAGTCCTGTCATTCCTAGCAGAAATGCTCTCTTAAGGTAGGCAAGGTTTCACCAAATGAAATATCCTCTGGAGGGCAGGCAGAGGGAATGGATTCCTCTGCATCTGAATCCTGATAGGTAGATAAAGGTATGTCCTGATAATCAGAAGGGTCGGAGTCATCAGACTCCTGGTCGGTAGAATCAGAAGGAAATTCAATTCTTTGTCTTAGCAGGGGAAGGCTGGCTTCCCCTAATTAGAGTAATAAGGTCTTCAGCCATTCTAAGCATTTGTTTTTGAGGCATGGAAGCTTAAGCATGCGCGTTGGACTTTGGGCCTGAGAAACTTGGTAGTTTTAGTTGAAAATGAAGTTGTCGATTTAATATGAATATCAGTAGGTCGGAATACACCCTCAGAAGCCACTGCCTGCACAGCGGCTCCGCACCCATCCAAGGCAGAGACATCCACAAGTTCCACAGTTGAAGAAGCATCTCACGGCATACCAGACTCCGAATGGGTCTCAGCAGAAACCTGCAAATCTGTAGAAATGGGCATCAGGGGCTGCAAAGGCGCCTCACCGAGTACCGGTGGACTGGCGACTAGCTTAACAGAAGAGTCATCGGCAGTTTTTGACCTATGCAGTCTGTCTCTGTCTTTGTGCTTTTTCGGAAGATCGGTAGTCGGGTGGCTTACCTGAAAATTTTATTTTATGTATGCGCTGCTTCTTTGCTGTGCTGGATCCAAAGTCTTCTTAAGACACACAGTCTTGCTGGCTGTTTACTGCTGAATCACAGAGAGAGAGCTTTGCATGACTCCATCTGTAGTCTATTTTAAACACCAAGCCTTTCAAACTGCACACTGATAAAGAAATATATTTTGCAGATATTTCACTATAAGCATAGTTACAGATAACTTATTTTTATAACAAACTACATGTACTCTTGTCAGTTTGTAGCATATATTTACAAAGTTTTTCTTCACAAACAGTATAGATGACGACTTTCCTTTCTCCATACAATACCTCAAAACAAGTGTGTTTCTACCAAAATACCTCTAAAATATTATATACAGTTCTTGTCACGCACATAGATTTTTTTTCCCTTTTGGTAGACTTTTCTATTGTCTTTTTGTGATTTACTTGTAAGCACTTTTGCTGATGTGAGGATGCCATTAACAGAAATCTAAAATGAAACATCTGTACAAGCTGTTCTACTGCTGTTCCTGTTTTTTAATGGATATTTGTAAACTGTTCTGCAAACATGAGAAAAGCATCTAACCTTGCTTTCCAAAATTGCTTTTCTAGGCTTTTTTCCGATGATTCTATAAAAAGCCACGTCCATTTATCTATGGGGAATTACGTCAAGCTTTTCTTAATACTGTGACAAACGTGTCTTGAGGAAAACACATACTATAAAAACATGTCCATTGTCAGAAGTCTGAAAGGAAACCAACTGCTCAGGAAATATATTGTGTTCATTAATAGATCTTCTTAGTTTTTCACTTATTTCAGCCAGAGCTATGTCATACAATATGAATGCCATTTTTAAATTACTAAGCTATATTCCTACATTAAAGCAAACTTTTTGTTTTATTCTTTATCTTTCACATATTTGTAGCAGAATTAATTTCAACCTTATATTCACAATTTACAAACTCTAACAATTCCCTCTTTTTTATAGGAAACACATTAGCAAACAAAACCTTTAGTCTTTTTTGATACAAGTCAAAATGCAATTTTACATAGTTAATACAATGATATAAAAGTACTACTACCAAAACTGAATGTATCTAACAACTTTTTCTTTTGCAGACCATTCTGTGAAAATATTTCATCAGTTATGAGCTGTGTCTGCTTTAGTTTTATTTTTTAACTTGATTAAATTATTCTTTTGCAATCACAGAATTTATGACGGAACTGTTCCATTTACTCTTTTCTTTTATTATATAAGAGACAATAACTATGTGCTACTGCAAGCATTTATACACTGCTGAAAATATACAGTTTCAATGCCATTTTAACCATAACATTGTGGTTATATTTCTGAACTGCCCATAAACTTTAATCGACACTGAAATATACTCTGAAAAATGCTGTTTACATATTAGTCCATTAGCTGTATGAATACAATATTTTAATATAATTTTTTTTTTAACTGGAATAACCAATACTGATACAGATAAAATGGTGATAAAAAAACAGCAATAAGACTCCAACTTAAAACCAGTGATAATATTACAACTTGACAATTTACTTTCGAACTTATTACAGTGCATCCTGCATAGTATGTATTTATACAGACTGTTTGTTATTCATGCATTTCAATCTAGTAGGTATCCTGGACCCATTTTTTTCTCTACACATATTCATTGCTAGACATTAATTTAATTTGTAGTGAATTCTTCTGCATTTGTACATACAAAGACTAATACTGCCCAAACGGCAGAATCCTTTATAAACACAATCTATGGACATCTCCAGGAATGCATGGATCATGCTATCCCAAACAAAACCAAGACCCAATCTTCCAAAGGCAGGCGTCCAGTCTGGTGGACCCCAGCCATAAATAGGCTGTACAACAGAAGGAGGAAGCTACTACATGATAGAGCAAAGTCACAAAAAGGGAAGGCATCTCTGATCAGTACTAGCAAGAAACTACGATCCCTTATAAAATCCTCCAAGGCCAGCTTCAAGAAAAAAATAGCACAGGATACTAAAGATAATCACAAGGCTTTCTTTAGTTATGTTAGGAACTTGGGAGGCAACTCCCAGATATGCTCAGAGTTAATCCAAATGACAAAAAATACACTGAACCCACAGATATTGCTAACATCCTGGCAGACAGGTTCAGTGCAAACTTCTCCCCCCTCCCCCCCAAAAGGGCAAATAACTATCCCAGCAGAGTGCTGCCCCCCAAACATCTCAGACGCTCAGGTGAAAGCCACCCTCTCCAAAGCAAAAAACACAGCATCAATGGGACCAGATGGTGTCCCGGGTTGTGTCCTACATGAACTACAAGAAGAACTAAACCCTCACGTAAAGCTGCTGTTCAACCTCAGCCTTACTACAGGATATGTACCAAAAGAATGGTGTACAGCAACAGTGGTCCCACTCCACAAAGGTGGTGCCTCTACGGACCCTGGAATCTATTGCCCCATAAGCCTGACTAGCCTGGTCTGCAAAGCTATGGAGAGGATCATTATGGAACTCATTAACAATGACATTGTGGACCTACAGACACTGGATCCTACCCAATTCGGTATTGTCAAGGGCAGATACTGCCTCTTAAACCTGGTTGATTTCTTTGAAACAGTCACCATGGCCATAGATGAAGGGAAGGTAGTCCGCACAGCCTACCTTGACCTCGCAAAAGCCTTCGACACAATACCCCACTCGGGCATCATAGATAAGCTCTCCAGCTTAAATATAAACCCCTATGTCACAAGATGGGTGGCAAACTGGCTCAAAGACAGAACCCACATGGTCAGGATTGCTGGAGCCATGTCAAACTCGAAACCAGTTACAAGTGGTGTCCCCCACAAGGCTCAGTCCTGGGACCTCTCTTATTCGATATATATTTTTCTGAGGTACAGGCTAACACGGGAGGACTGTGGCTGACCAAGTTTGCAGATGACTGCAAACTGGGAGCCATAATTGACTCTCCAGCTGATACAAGCATCCTCCAAAAGGGTCTCACAGATACGGACAACTGGTGCCAGAGCCATGGCCTGAAGCTAAACGCTAAAAAGTGTATAGTCATACCCTTTGGCAAAAACAAAGTGCCCACAAATTACCACATAGATAGTAATCCATTAAGTACGGAAGAAGTAATTCGGGATCTGGGTACCCAAGTTGATAGTAATCTCTCCTTTGACAACCACATTGCCAAAGTGGTTAGAAGGACCTTCTATATAGCCCACCTTATCATGAAAGGATTCACATCTAGATCAAGGGAGGTCATCGTACCCCTTTATTCAACCCTCATCAGGCCCATAATAGAATACAATGCCCCATTTGGGATGTACCTAACCCGACACCTGTAGCAACTTGAAAGACCCCAAAAGTACCTCACAAAGAGGATTAAGGGGCTCAAACAGATGCCATACGCTGCTCGGTTAAAGAAACTCCAGCTCTACACAGTTGCATACCGCCTACTTAGAGGCGACCTATGCCTGATGTATAAAGCTATGTCAAACCCTGAATTAATGGACATGCTTCACCTCAGTAAATCCAAATCCCTTAGGGCTACGCGCTCGAGGGACTTAAACCTCAGCACAGAAATAAACAGGACATGTTGGAGGGACAGATTCATAACCCAGAGGCTCCCCTCACTCCGGAATAGAATCCCAGTCCATGTTAGGCAGAGCCCCTCACTGACCATCTTCAAGAGGAATCTTGACGAGTGGATGGGTGATCGTAGGTTTACCCCTGGGATTACTTCTGTGTCACTGCTGGACAGAGGCACAGTAATCTAACCTTAAAAAGGGTACAATAAACTCAATTCAAAGGGGACGTAAGGCAAACAACTCTGGCTAGGCTTGTACATGCCCTAGGGCAGATAGCCTAGTATGAACCTATGAACATTTGTACTGAATTCTTCTGCATTTGTACATGCAAAGACTATAAAGTACATTTAGTCTAATCTTACAAATTTAATAACATTAATGTTAAGCAAAATCTTGGAAAATGTTTATGTCTGTTTAGAAATATTTAGTGGAATTGGCACCAAAGGCATACGTCCTGTTATTTTAAACTACATACTTCGCAATTAGAAACATTCATGCTTTTTTATACCAACATTGTTTTGCCAAAACATATTAAAAATAGTGACCAGTCTTAGAAACATTTATACTTTTTGTATATCTTTATTCTCTCTTGTATAGCTTTAATAAAGCAATTTTAAGCCAACACTTGTTTTTTACACCATCACTTGTATAGCTTTACAGTTTAACAGGTTGTAAATACAATTTAATACTAAACAATACAATAATAACTAGCATAGACTTTCAGATTTAATCTGTTTACCAGTGTTTCTTGTGCGCTAATACCAGTTTTTCCTTCCCCCCAAAAGAGTATTATCAAGAAGGAATGAAATATTATTTCTTCCTGTAGCTCTATTTCAGACCCTTGTGCAGTACTGCTTATACAGTCAGTGTAAAACAGAGAGTGCCCCTCCCCCTATAGTATACTGCAGTACTGTTTATCTGCTTGATGTTGTGAGAACAGAATGTATACCATTCCCAACACTTTGGTTATACATTTGCTTTATTAGGTTATTAAATTATAGACCTTTGTCTGATTTGATCATTTTTTATAAAGCTTTTGCTGTTTATTACCACTAGTAGGTATTTATACCCTCCTGCATAATTGATTTGAACTGTATATATATGGCCCATTTGCTGGCTATACTTGATGTAACTAAGTTTTTTACTTTTAACATTTACTTGCAAACAGATCATCAGTGACATTATGCACAATTGTGACATTTTATTACAATTACCAAAATAGTGTTGCCTGTAAACATTTTAACAATTATGTTTTAATAATAATAATGATGCATTAGAAAAACTCAAGCTACTTGTCTGGCAATTAGTCTTGTTGTTTATCTTATCTTTCCAACATTTCCTGTAATTATTCATCTAGTCTAGGAAGGCCTGATACTTGCATTTCAGTTAACCCTTTTAGCATTTTTTTTAATCATCTATTAATACACTTGAGGTATTTTTTTATTTATTTATTTAACTGCCCTACCATTACTTTTACAAAAACTGTTTGACTAATACCATTTGTGATTTTCTTTTTAAAATTCAGAACTTTAACTGTTGGGTGTGGTGTTACTATACAATTATAAAAAATTGTAAAAAACAAAATTGATATTAGCTTAACTAACACATGCTTATATTTACATTATTTATATTTGCTGTTGTCAGCCTTTTGCTTTTATGCACTGTAAACAAATGTACTCTAGATAAAAAGAGCATACATGCATGTCTGTCTTGTATCTTTTTATCTTTATACAGGCATGTCAGTCTTGTGATTTTAAATCTTTACTCTTATTGACTATTTTTATTTGATTTTTATATACTAGAACTGTTTTGTGTACCTTTTGACTATGCCACGAGAATGGCAGTCATTTGGTTTTACATTTGAGAATGATTTGTCCAAATATCAGATCCTACCATCCTACCATGTATATTTAACCATTTTCAAAACACATATTATAAAATATATTTCTTTTGCACAGATTAGCTGTGTATGCAGGAAGTCAGTCTCTGTCAATTCAGCTAATTATTTTCTTTATCCTGCAACTGCTGTTGAAGAGTTTCCTGTAATGTTGCATCGTCTTTCTGATATTTTTCAGTAACCTGTTCTGCTGAATCTAAAACTCCTATGCACATTTGAAAAGATGTATGTAGAACTTGTCTAAGCTTCCTGAACTCATTGTGTCTGTCTTTTAAAAGTTTATTACATTCTTTTGTAACAAAATGTACTAGAGGTCCTGACAGTAACTGATTTGACTGTTGTTGCAACTCTGAAATAAACTTTTTACATTTGGTGACAGAACATAACTGTCCAACATTTGAATATAATGTCAGCATATTAACTTTTCCTGGTTCTTTACCATTACAATTTTTGTCTGTACAGTCTAACCTTTGAATAGTGTCATGCACTGTATTTTTATGACATTGTACACACAATAAACATTTTTATACCGCAAATGATTTTGTTTCAGATACCAGTCAAATATTGTAATCCATTTTCATAATGCCTTACTATTAACTTGCCCTAATAAGGTTTTACATTTGCTAATATGCTGTATATACATTTTATTCTACTATTATTATTATTATTATTACCTCTATGGCACTCATACTGTATGTAACACAGAAAAATGTTCTTACCAGTCAACAGAGAGGCAGATGGCCAAGCTGCTTTACTGTAGATGGTTAAAAAGTCTTTGTAGTCACTTGTGAAGTTGGTACAGCAAAACTGGCAGTTTCAGCCTTACAACTTTGTATTGTACCTTTTTTGGATAATTTATGGCACTGCTCACCTTCCTGCACTGCAGTCTCACTCTGGATTCAGACGTCTGATGAACTGCATTGCTACAAACTGTAGAAAACTGAAGTGCTTCACATAAACGTTCGTTACTGTGCTTTTACAGGAGTGATCTTATACAAGACATTACCCACTCACTCCCCCTGTTTTTGGATATAGGCTAGGAACGTTTGTTAGGGTCACCACTGATAAATTTATTTTATGCACGCGCTGCTTCTTTGCTGAGCTGGATCCAAAGTCTTCTTAAGACACAGAGTCTTGCTGGCTGTTTACTGCTGAATCAGACGCAGAGCTTTGCATGACTCCATCTGTAGTCTGTTTAAAGCACCAAGCCTTTCAAATTGCACACTGATAAAGACATATATTTTGCAGCTATTTCACTATAAGCATAGTTATAACAAACGACACGTACTGTCAGTTTGTAGCATATATTTACAAAGTTTTTCTTCACAAACAGTATAGATGATGACTTTCCTTTCTCCATACAATACCTCAAAACAAGTATGTTTCTACCAAAATACCTCTAACATATCTGAATTAATACAGTTATATACAGTTCTAGTCACACACAGATTTAGTTTTTTCCTCTTGGTAGACTTTTCTATTGTCCTTTTGTGATTTACTTGTAAGCACTTTTGTTGATGTGAGGATGCCATTAAAATAAATCTGAAAGGAAACATCTGTACAAGCTGTTCTGTTACTGTTCCTGTTAATGGATATTTGTAAACTGTTCTGCAAACATGAGAAAAGCATATAATACTTGCTTTCCTAGGCTTTTTTCTGATGATTCTATAAAAAGCCATGTCCATTTATCTATGAGGAATTATGTCAAGCTTTTCTTAATACTGTGACAAACATGTATCTTGAGGAAAATGCATACTATAAAAACATGTCCATTGTCAGAAGTCTGAAAGGAAACAAACTGCTCATGAAATATATTGTGTTCATTAATAGATTTTGTTTTTCACTTATTTCAGCCAGAGCTATGTCATACAATATGAATGCCATTTTTAAATTGCTAAGCTATATTCCTACATTAAAGCAAACTTTTTGTTTTATTCTTCATCTTTCATATATTTGTAGCAGAATTAATTTCAACCTTATATTCACAATTCACAAACTCTAACATTACCAAAGCCATTTCGGAATACGGAGAATGACAGCGAAAGAATTTAGCTACAAAAACAGCCTGAAGACTAATGCTTCGGGTGTTAAACAAGGCACAAAACCGACAGTGAGGGATGTCATGGTCTGGGCCTAAACAGGTGAAGCAGTAAGAATGAAAATCTCTGAATATTTGCTTTCCACAGGCAAGACAATTGTTAACTTTTTCTGACATCGGTTAGAGCAAGAAAAAAGAATCCCCAACAAGGTACTTAGCTTTAGAAGACTTCAGGTTTAAAATTCTAAAAATGAAAATTTCAGGTAGCGACCAACCAGCACTTGCTAACTGCTTCTGCTTCAGGCTCCTTCTCGGCAAGAAAGACTGATGTAATGGCATCGGCTTCATGTTTTATATCCCTGATGTCACGGAAGAGGCGACAGCATCCAACGCAGAAATCCCAAGACTCTGGTATTCGGGCTGACTGAGGGCTACCTGCAGGCAGATAATCCAAGTGTGATGACTGCAACAGTGAAACACTAAGAACATCTACCTTATAGTCTGGGCAGAAGGGGACATAGCTAGTAAATCTGTGCCAGGCTCTCCCAGGGGTGGGTGGGTGGGTGGGGTGTGTGTGTGTGTGTGTAACTCAAACCTCAGACAGTGTATGTCAGCTACTTGGGCAGAGACATGGAAGCACTGGTTGAACAGAGGGAGCTGGAGGTCTTGGCTTGGTCACTCAGCTGAGATCTCAACTCCATACCTGTGCCAGTGGGGAATCTCATTGGGGATCTGGAAAAAGAGGGAGATACCAGCCCCGCACGGACTGTGGTCTCTGTATGCACTTAAGGGAAATTATATTTGATGCAGAGTGCTGCATCTGGAAATACTGTGTGTGTGTTGGTCATCCTCCCAATGTATGTCTCCCAGTGGTGCCAGTGGTGAGGGCTGAGGCTCCTTCATTACTGCGCCAGAGGTGGGGCGTCACATATATTGGTGGCAGTCTTGGGATATCCACAAATTAGGATTCAGTGGTGTGGAAATTGAATTCCTGTAGCCTGTAAACAGTGATCACTAAAGAAGATGTTTGTATGGTGTGGAAATTGAATTCCTGTAGCCTGTAAACAATGAAAACTAAAAAAGATGTTTGTATGGTCAATCAGCCACACAGTAAACATTCAGAGTTTCATATCACAATAGTTTTAACTTTTTTAATTAGCTTAGATAGTCAGGGAGATCAGGCAAGGATGTCAGCAGAGTATGGCAAGCTAACAAAGAGCCAGTTGGTTGAGATGTGCCAAGACAAAGTACTGGTGCATGCCACCCTGCACCCTGACTAAAGTAGAAATGACTTCAGCCTTAGTCACAGCTGCATCACAGACCAGCAACCAGGACAAACAGACTGGCCTTGTGGATGTAACAACTCTCTGAAAATGGACAGTTCAACCTTTCCACAGAGAACTTAAAACTAAGAGACTTGAACTGGGGGTGTCCCAGTTAGCCATAAATCACTTGCCAATACATAAATTTCAGATCTTGATGTTTCACTATGTCCTAAAATTGGATTAAAAAAGCCCTCGTTTATCACTTCATACATTAGTTGATTTACCATACCATGGGGTAACCTCTAGCCAGAAACATAGCTTTTTAGATGAATGTCTGACAATAAAGGGTATCAAACCTGGACACCATTTGTGCTGCCCTTACGAACTGACCCCTGACCAAAGCACATTTTTGGTGGGAGGAAATGAGCTTGAAAAATGCAAGTAGGTGTTTGAAAAGGTGGGTTTTCGATAAATCTGGGCAGATAATTCATCTCTCTCATTGCCTTTAGAAGTATGTCTAGGTATGAAATACTAGATGCACTCCTACTAGATGTACTGCCCTCAAAAGTAAACTTTAAAAAGTTTGTTGTTGTATTAATATAGTCAAAATACGTATTACATTTTCAAGATCATCATTCCATTCAATTAAAATGTCATCCAAAAACACATATACAACATACAATATTTCATAAATTCTGAATTAAATACAAATTTGTTTTCCCATGTTGTCATTACTATGCTAGCAAAGAACAAAAACTTTGAATCGGAGGTAATTTCTGACAACCTCCCCTTGTGTTCAAATGGTTCACCATGCATATTAATCACCAATAGTAAAGGGGATTTCACAATGTACAATTACACTGCTCACTATATAGGTTTGGAATGTGTGGATTTGTTTGAACAACGACTAACTTTTGTTCCCAATGAGCATGCTTATGTGTTAAAACTTTTAATGGACTTTAAACAATATATAAGAAAGATGAACCTGAATATTTTGTTTGACACCCCCACCATTGTTCCCAACACCCTTAGGACATGTAGCACTTACAACCCTCAAGTTCATCCTACAGTCCAGTGTTTTGAGAAAATGTGTGAAGTGGATTTTTGAACATTACTGAAAAGAAACAAACATAACTGAAATACTAATGACAATTTACTACCTGGGGAGAAAAGCTGTTAAAAGAAAAAAATGCTAAACATCTATACGACATTAAGAAAAGGAAAACAAAAAATGCCCTAACCAAACACTTAATGGAATGGCCAGACCACATTTTTAAATTTGCAATTATGACAAAGGTAACCAATTAGTGAACATGGCGGCCCATGGCAACTTAAGTTGGAAGAACATGAGTTATATTGGCAGCTCCCACTTAATGCAAGTTCTTGGCCAGGGATTAATGACCAGATTTCTATTTGCGGTCTTTTAAAACTAAGAGTTTTAAAAAGATGACATTGCTGCCTTTTTTATCAGATTTTCTCAGTATAGCATTATTACTTAATGATTGCTCTTACAGAAAGCTATTTAGTGTTGCATGGTAAAAAAAAGCTTACAGGTTTGTGTATTCTGATATTCAGCTGTTGATTTTTGTTTACTTCAATTTTTAACATTGAATATGTCGCCTTAATGTAGAATTTGTTCAGGGGATTCGGCTGTCATATGATTTAAAGTTGATCACATAATTTTAAAAGTTTTTGGCTAGTACATGATTTTAAGCTGATCACAGGATTTTTAAAAAGTTGCCATATGACCTTTTAGAATTGTATTTAAACATTGTATGTTTGGTTCACTTTATCTGAAGAAGTTCTTAGATACTGGATACCATAATGGGTTGTATGGAGTTCACATGCTTCTAATCCATTTACAAACCAAAAAGAGAGACACCACAAAAGTAATTCAAGCCAAAAGCCATTACGGAGAGCAGAGCTAAAAACTTCCTAGGAAAAGATACAATTATACCTTCACTTTTTTAGTTATTACAAGTGCTCATTACCATCCATACTGCTACTGTGATGCATCACAGCAGAAGTATTTGAAACAAGTCAGAGATGCTCCTACGCTTTTAAGCAAGGTAAGCAGAAGAGACTGGACTTATACTGAGCACATGCGCAAGAAGTACATCAGGGAATGCATAAGAAATTTTCATTACAAAATCTGAAACAGATAAAAAGCAGTTGTAACATGCCACAAACTGGTTTTTGGAATACAGACTCTGAAAAGCATACATGTCAGGACTGATACTAGCTTAAAATTCTTGCTCAAAATTTCATAAGAAATTTGGATAGTGCCATACACACCCTGGATGCAGACACAGTTGGTGTTAACAGAGACCTTTTGGCTACTAAAAGCTGGGAGGGCCAAAGTCATAGTTCCTCTACTAAAAACAGAAGCAGGAAAGGAGATGTGAATATTTTAAATTTATCACTAACAATGTACTGTACAGTACCCGTTACCCTCTACAAGACCTGCTTTCATACCCCAAACAGGAGGACATGCTTTACAAAGGCAGACAAGGCACAAACTGACCTGCAGACGGATTTGAAAAAAAGTCCTCTAAAATGTGTAGAAGTAGACTCTAGAATAACCATCTCATTCTGGTGTCACCTTTGCACCAATTTGGCAAAAGGTGGTGGATCAATGAAGTACAGTTGTGTAAAAATCTTACCATAACAGTAGATGTCTTTTTCTTCACTGTTGCAGTATTCTTCATTAAAAGGAATCTCATACCAAGGATAGCCTTACATATGAACAGTATATCAAAGCCTTTTATAAAATCTTACCTTCTATTCACTGTTGCAGTATTCTTTACTAAAGGGGATTTCTGCCAAGGGTAGCCCAATGTCCAGCTGTATACCAAAACCTTTAAACTTTATCGACGGCATACTTCATGGATATGCTCCCCACTCAAGGTGCAGGGGTATAAAGGTGACGTATGGATGTACATACCTCAAAAATGAATAGCCCCAGGAGAAAAAGTCCTAGGACGTACAAGGAACATGTGCATCCAGAAGGAGAAAAACAAAGAAGTAAAGCAGAGGGGGGGGGGGTGAATACTGGAACAGTGTCGATAAGGACATCTACTGTTATGGTAAGATTTTACACAACTACATTATGTCCTTCCATATCACTATTTCAGTATTCTTTAATAAAGGGAGACTACAAAAGCTCAAGTGGAAACTTGGGAGGAGGAAGGCCAAACACATCCCTCAAGAAACCCATAGAGGATAGCTCTGGCAAAGCCAGCTCTTGCCCTGGAAACAACATGCAGTCTGTAATGCTTAGTAAAGATATGGACAGAGGTTCAGGTAGCAGCTTCAAGGATGGAACTGGTATCCAATCCTCAATTAAAAAAAAAAAAAAAAAAAAAAAAAAAAGAGCACCAGAGGAAGCCAAAGCCCTGGAAAATGAGCTTTTAAAGAGGAAGAAAGGCTTTTCCCATAAAAAATAAATAAATAAAAAGGCCTGAGTGATCCATTAGAAAATGATTTGATTAGAAACTGCCAAACCTAGAGTTCCGGGATGAAAAGAAATAAAAAGCTGCTCAGACTTGCGAATAACTTTAGTTTTATTTAAATAATATATGAGCCGTCTATGCACATCCAGGGTGTGAAGAAACTTCTCACTAGCAGACTGCATAGAAGGGGGAAAAAATGGCAAAGTAATAGACTAAGAAACAATTCATTGACCACCTTGGGCATAAATGAAAGATTATTATGAAGAGACACCCTGTCCCTATGAAAAAAGTACAGTTGTGTACACTTACCATAAATGTAGATGCTCGAGTGTCTTCACTGTTGCAGTCATGAGAGTAGGGTTCTCCCCTGCCAGCAGGCAGTCCTCGGTCGGCCAGAATCCCAAAGTCTGGGTCCGGCGTCGGCTGTTCAGCCATGCTCCCTGACATCAGAGCGCCAGGAGTACAAAGCTGACAGCCGACACCATGTTCTCCAGTTTTTCTTGCCCCAGATGTCAGGAGTCCCAAAATGAGTAAGGTCCCATAACCTTTGCAAATACACCTCAGAAGAATGGTGAAAAAAGAAACCACACAAAAGTAAAAATAAGAGGGGACAGGAGGGAGGGAAACCCAGACTGCAACAGCGAAGACACTCGAACATCTACATTTATGGTAAGTGTACACAACTGTGCTATGTTCATCGTGTTTCACTGTTGCAGTCATGACTGTAGGGTAGACTCCCAAAGCAGAATGAAAGGGAGGTGGTCATAAAGAAGAAGGGGTGGCTAAAAGGCCCTGCAAGACTGCAGAAGCAAAGCCTGCCCTAGACTTAGAGTAGAGAGGTAGATTGTAGTGCTTTGAAAAAGTATGCACTGAACTCCAAGTTGCAGCTTCCAAAATATCTTTGGTAGGAACTCCCCTGAGGAAGGCAGCTGTAAGTGGCAGCAGCTCTGGCGGAATGAGCCCGTATACTCCCTGGGATTTGCTTTCCATGGTGTGAATAACAAAATCTGATTCCATGAGCAATCCATTTAGAAATGGTCTGTTTTGAAATGGCTTTACCTTGGGAACTTGAAGCATAAGAAACAAACAATTGCTCTGATTTTCTGATGTCCTTGGTTCTGTTCAGGTAAAAATGTAGTTGTCTGTGTGGGGAAAAAGTTGGCAAGTGAATATTTTGATTTAAACCCACTTTGGAAACCACCTTAGGCATGAAAGTAGGATTAGTCCTTAAAGACACCCTGTCTTGATGAAAAATAATATAAGGTTCTACAGCCATAAGAGCTTGCAACTCTGAAACTCTCCTGGCAGAGGTCAGAGCTAACAGGATGGCTGTTTTCCAAGATAAAAACTTGATGTCAGAAGAGGCAGCAGGCTCCAAAGGAGGTAAGGTGAGCTTTTCCAAAACATAGTTGAGATCCCAAGCAGGAATGGGAGGAGATCTAGGAGGTCTTAAGTTCTTAGCTCCTCTGAGAAACTGTCTCATGAGCTGGTGGGAAAAGATTGGAGGGTCTGTATTATAATGAGCGGAAATAGCAGAGGCATGTATCTTAATGGAAGAGAAAGAGAGACTCTTATGTAAGAGATCTGTCAGGTAAAGTAAAATCAAAGGAATGTTAGGAAGAAGAGGATCAGAATCCTGAGCCTGCATCCAGGAACAAAATCTTTTCCATTTTCCTGCATAAGATTTTCTAATGCTAGGACGTCTGGCTTCTAAAATGACATCCATAACCTGCTTGGGTAGGAGAGAATGTATCAAAGACCCTGGATTAACCAGGCCGCCAGGCTGAGAGTTCTGACATGGGAGTGTAGAACCTGACCCTGGTGCTGGGACAGAAGGTTCGGAGTCTGTGGTAAAACCCAAGGGGGCTCCAGACATAGGTTTTTCAGAGTTGGGTACCAAAACTGTCGAGGCCAATTTGGGGCCAGCACGATTATCATCTTGGGCTTGTCCGGTTTGATCTTTAATAATACCCGTGGAAGAAGAGGAAGAGGCGGAAAGGCATATCCCGAGAGGTTTCTCCAACTGAATGATAGTGCATCCACTTTCCAAGCTTGTTCGTGGGAAGTCCTGGTGCAAAAAATCTGTAGTTGATGATTGAGGTGGGATGCAAAGAGGTCTATGTGAGGACATCCCCAGACTGCTGTTATCATCCTGAATATTTCGGTGTCCAGCATCCACTCGTGTGGGTCTGAAAGGTTTCTGCTCAGACTGTCTGCCAGGAAGTTTTGCTTCCCTGGTAGAAACTGAGCTTGAAGGTCCAGATTGCAAGCTAGAGCTGTGTTCCACAGATCCATGGCTAGTCTGCAAAAGGGGTAGGAATGAGATCCCCCTTGCTTGTTTATGTACCACATAACTGTGGTGTTGTCTGTCAGTATCAGTAGTTGTCCTGGTTGTAGAAGATTCCTGAAGGCCAATAGAGCTTTTTGAACGGCTAACATTTCCTTTAAATTGATATGCAGGTGCTACTGATCCTTTGTCCAAAGGCCCTGCAGACAGTAGCCCTGAAAATGGGCTCCCCATGCATAATCTGAGGCATCCGTGGTTAGTATCCGAGTGGCCGGAGGCAGACAGAAGGGTTTTCCTTTGTTTATAGTACATGCCTTGGACCATCAAAGGGATTCCTTTTGAAGACAAGGCAGGACGGAGATCAGTATGTCTAAACTGTGGCAATGCTGCAACCATACACTTTTTAGGTACCACTGTATTTTCCTCATATGTAGTCTTGCATATGGTACGAGAAGGATGCAGGAGGCCATGTAACCCAAAGCCTGCAGGAATCTCCCTGCAGATAGCGGAGTTAAAGTTGCCAAGGTCTTGAAAGTTAAAGCCAGCTGTAACTGTTTTTCGTGTGTCAGAAATGCCATCTGGGTTGTTGTGTTTAGAGAAGCGCCCAGAAAAATTATCTGTTGTGAGGGTGTCAAATTTGACTTTTTTATGTTTACAGTGAATCCCAGGAACTTGAGAAGATTCTGAACAAACTGTAGATGCTGGAGTAAGACCTCCTTGCTGTCTGCCTGAATAAGACAGTCATCCAGATAAGGGTAAATTTGAATTCCCTTGAGTCTGCAATAAGCTACTACTGGAGCCAGGCATTTAGTGAAGACCCTGGGCGCAGTAGACAATCCAAAGGGCAGCACAGAGAATTGAAAGTGCCTCGATCCGGCCTTGAACCGGAGGTATTTTCTGTGTTCCTGCCTGATGGGAATGTGTAAATATGCCTCCTTTAAATCCAAAGTTACCATCCATGCATTTTTGGTCAGCATTGGAAGAAGCTGCTGTAGAGTTAGCATCGTGAATTTTGGTATCTCTAGAAAAGTGTTCAAGACTGACAGATCCAGAATGGGTCTCCATGAATTTTGCTTCCTGGGGACTAGAAAGAGACTTGAGTAAAAGCCTTGTACAATCTCAGAAAGTGGAACTAGTTCTATGGCTTTCATAGCCAAAAGAGCTTCCACCTGGTTTAAGGCCTCTGTCCATTGATGTTTTGGAAGATCTGGCCATCCGCTTGGCCTTGGTAGGGTATGAAAATGGAATTTGTAACCTCTTGAAACCACATCCAGAACCCACTTGTCTTGGGTTACACGAGTCCAATTTAGGTGAAAAAGAGAAAGTTTTCCTCTGAGTGGGGCTTCCAGGCAAGAAGTTCCTGCAGCCCAACAGAGGGAGCCATTGAGTCTGTTTCCTATGAACTTGCGACCTGTCCTCTCCTCCCCTAGGGGTGGAAGCAGTCCACTGTCTTGGTCTATAAGAGGCTTGTGTTTGAGGCCTTCCTCGTGAGCGTCTGTATCTACCCCTGAGGCCTGTCTGAGTTGGGAAAGGACCAATTTTTTGTAGGTCAATTCCTACTAAATCTGGGTGGCTGTACTTGTAAGAAATCTTTAACTGTTTGCATGGATTTAGCCTTGTCCTCCATCTTTTTAATCACCTCTTCAGCTTTAGATCCAAACAAAACATTATGCTGAACAGGAGCATCCAATAATTTAGCTTTTACTTGATCTAGTAAATTTTGTTCCTTTAACCATGCATGCCTTTTAATTACTGTGCCAGAGGTAGCAGCCCTACAAGAAGCCTCCAAGGCATCAAATCCACAGTGTAAACCATGCTTCCCAACTTGTTCAGTGGCATGCATTAAGTCATGTAATTCCTTATCATCTGCACAGGCGGAAATGGAAGTTAGCTTTTGTTTTAAAACAGACAGGAGAAATTGCTGGTATTTCAGCATATGAAACTGACAGTTTAAAGCCCTAATAGATAAAGTAGCAGAAGTGTACACTTTTTTTGCCCCATCTTTCTAAAGATCTGGAATCCTTCTCAGTAGGAATGGGGGTTTTAGCAGAAGCGGCCTTAACTCCCATAGCACCCTGAGAAATGGTTTCAGGGTCAGCAGTAGGGTTCTTGTATAAAAACTGGTGGGAATCAGGAACCCTGTAATATCTGTCAGGCTTAACAGGAGCTGGAGGGAAAGAGTCAGGGGTTAAGTTAGCCTCCGAAAAAGCATCATCCACAATATCTAAAATAGGAGGAATAGCCAAGGGTCTATGTTGGGGAAGAAGAAGAAAATCCCTTAGTCTTTTCTTAGATTCTGAATACTCCTGTCCTTCCCAGTGAAAATGTTCCCACATTTCATGCAAAGTTTCCCCAAAAGAGAAATCCTCAAGGGGAGAAGCTGAAGGTATGGATTCCTCAGCATCAGAATCCTCATAAGGAGGGAAAGAATATTCCTGGTCAGAAGAAGAAACTGAAAAAACAGAAGCCTGATCAGAGGAGTCATAATAAACTTCCTGCCTTGGCCTTTTATCGGGAGGGGGATGTGAACCCCTAATCATAGTAAGTAAGTCCTCCGCCATCTTAAGTAACTGTTTCTGTGACTTGGGAGCCGGATCAGAAGAGGCCTGTTTTGCAGTCTTTGATTTGGAAGGATCTCTGCCTTTGTCTTTGGCTTTGCCTTTATTAGAAGCTGAGTAGGCCTAAAAACCCCTTCAGAAGCCGGTACCTGCACAGCGGCTCCGGACCCATCCGATGGAGCATTGTCCGAAGGTCCTGCAACAGAAATATTCAAAGGCCTAGTTGGCTCCTCGTGGGAGTCCATTTCGGCCATCGATTCCGAAATGGCCAACGACAGGGGCTGCAAAAGCACCTCACTGACGACGGCCGAACCTGAAGCTGGCTCTGCTTGTACGATATCGCCAGATTTGGACCTCGGAGGCCTGTCTTTGTCCTTGCGTCGTTTGTGAACTCCTGTAGTCGGAACCGTATCCGACGACATTTTGTAATTAAAACGCCTACCGAAGTAATGAAATGCAAAATCGTACCTTTGTTTAATTTTACGTTGATTGAATCTAGCACAAAACAGACAACTAGCTACGTCGTGGTCAGGGCCTAAGCAAGCAATACAGTAAGAATTAAAATCCTTATGAGGTATTTGCTTCCCACATGAAATATAATTATTAACTTTTTCTGACATCGGACTGCAGCAAGAAAAAAGTTTCCCCAACGGGGTACTTAGCTTTGAGTAGGAGAAGAAAGTCTTCGGACTGAAGTTTGTTCAGAAAAGTTTGTCAGGAGTCAGCCGGCCGGCACTTGCGAACTATCACCACATGGCAAGAAAGACTGGAGAACATGGTGTCGGCTGTCAGCTTTGTACTCCTGGCGCACTGACATCAGGGAGCATGGCTGAACAGCCGACGCCGGACCCAGACTTTGGGATTCTGGCCGACCGAGGACTGCCTGCCGGCAGGGGAGAACCCTACAGTCATGACTGCAACAGTGAAACATGATGAACATCTAAAAAAAGGAGGAAAAGCCATAACAGCCTGGAGTCCAGATACTTTCAGCTGAAGTAAAGGCCAAAAGAACAGTCTTCCGTCCACAATGTTAAGGAAGCTGAAAGTAGAGGCTCAAAAGAAGCCAGAGACAATTTTTCAAGAACAAAATTAAGGAACAGGCTTCCTGGGAGGTCTGATATGAGGGATACCTTTAAGAAATTGCTTGACCTCAAATCTAGAGGCCAGAGGAGAAGTTAATGGCAAATCACAGCTAAAAGGTGAACTTTAACAGAAGAATATGCTAACCCAGCATGGAGCAATCTGTACAAATAAGAGAACCAGTGAGATCTCAACAGAAAATGTATCCTGGTTACAAGCAAGGCACTAAACAGAAAATCTCTTCCATTTGGACACATATGATATCCTGGTAGTGGGTTTCCCGGCCTCCTGTAGAACCCTAAGCATGTCCTTAAGAAAAAAAAAGTGCCTAAAAGGGATTAAAACCCCGTCATCCACAATGTTAGCTGAAGAGTGGACGAGTGAGGATGGATGACAGATCCTTTGTCTTGTGTCAGCAGGTCCCCCTGTAAGGTAACTTGTGGTGATTGCTTTTGGCTAGGTCCATAAGAGGGAAAGTACAGTTGTGTACACTTGCCATAAATGTAGATGTTAGAGTGTAGTCACTGTTGCAGTCATGACATTTGGGTAATCCTGCTGGCGGGTTGCCCTCAGTCGGCCTGAATTCCAAAGTCCTGGGTCCTGCATCGGCTGCTGTCACCCCTTCCCTGACGTCAGGTCGTCGGGGGTATAAAAGATGTGGCTGATGCCATTTTCTTTAGTTTTTCTCTTGCCCCAGATGTCAGGTGCCCCCTAAAAGGGTAGCCAAAATTTATACATATATTTATATAAACATGCACCAATATAAAATTTACCTTCCTCTACAAGCAAATGCACCACATAGGTTGTATGAATCAAAGAAGGAAAGAGGTTCCATCAGAAGAAAGGGGGATGGTGGATGGGTAACCTGGACTGCAACAGTGAATAAACTCGAACATCTACATTTATGGTAAGTGTACACAACTGTACTATGTTCTTCGTTTTTCACTGTTGCAGTCATTACATTTGGGTAGAGTCCCAAAGCTATGGTTGGGAGGCTGTAGCTAAACAGCGTTAGGAGTGGCTATGAGGCCCTGCAAAACTGCAGTGGCAAAGCCTGCCCTGGATTTAGAGTAGAGTGGCAGATGATAGTGCTTTGTAAAGGTATGCACTGAACTCCAAGTAGCAGCCTCTAAAATGTCCTTGGTTGGTACTCCCCTGAAAAAGGCTGCTGAAGTGGCTGCAGCTCTGGCTGAATGTGGCCCAATGCCCTTGGGCACTGGCCTTTCCTTGTGATCCTGCAGCATACGCCACTAGTAATTGCTCTTTCTGAAAACTTTGGTTCTGTCCAAGTAGAATCTAAGCTGTCTGTGTACGTCCAAAGAATGCAGAATTCTCTCCCCCTTGTTCTGTGGATTTGGATAAAAAGTTGGCAGATGAATAGTTTGGTTAACAGCCACACTGGACACCACCTTAGGCATAAATGTTGGGTTTGTCCTCAGAGAGACCCTGTCTGGATAACAAATGATAAAAGATTCCACAGCAATGAGTGCCTGTAGCTCTGAAACTCATCTTGCAAACGTTATTGCTATGAGAAGAGCTGTTTTCCAAGATAAAAACTTTATATCAGCAGTAGCGGCTGGCTCAAAAGAAGGCAGGGTGAGTTATTCCAAGACATAGTTGAGGTCCCATGCAGGCATTCGTGATCTCCTTGGAGGCCTTAAATTTTTGGCTCCTCTGAGGTACTGCTTTAATAAGGTTCATAGGTTCATAGGTTCATACTAGGCTATCTGCCCGAGGGCATTTACAAGCCTAGCCCATCGTTTTGTGGCTTACGCCACCCCTTTAGTGTGGGGAACTATACCCATTATTTTGCTGTGCCTCTGTCGAGCAGTGACACTGAGGTAATCCCTGGGGTATATCTGCGATCTCCCATCCATTGGTCAAGATTTCTCTTGAACAAGGCCAGCGAGGTGCTCTGCCTCACATGTACCGGGATTTTGTTCCACAGCATAGGGAGTCTTTGGGTGATGAATCTATCCCTCCAGCACGTCCTATTAATAGCCGTGTCAAGATTTAAGTCTCCTGCCCTTGTGGCTCTGATGGATCTAGATTTTTTGAGGTGAAGCATATTCATCAAATCTGGGTTTGACATGGCCTTGTATGTTAGGCAAAGGTCACCTCTGAGCAAGCGGTAAGCGACTGAATGGAGCTGGAGTTCTTTCAGTCGGGCAGCATAGGACAGATTTTTGAGACCCTTTATCCTTTTGGTGAGGAACTTTTGTGGCCTCTCCAGCTGCTGCAAGTGTCGGGTCAGATACATTCCGAATGGGGCATTGTACTCAATCATTGGTCTGATGAGTGATGAGTAAAGGGAGACTATGACCTCCCTTGATCTAGATGAGAATCCCTTCATGATAAGGTGGGCAATGTAGAAGGTCTTCCTAACTACTTTAGCTACATGGGTGTCGAATGACAGACTACTATCAACCTGGGTCCCCAGGTCCCTGATAACTTCTTCTGTGCTCAGTGGATTGCCACCTATTTGGTAGCTAGGGGTAACCTTGTTTTTCCCGAAGGGTATGACTATGCATTTTTTGGCATTTAAACTTTAGGCCGTGGCTCTGGCACCAGTTATCCGTTTCTGTGAGACCCTTCTGAAGGATATCTGTGTCAGATGTGTTTTCTACTATGGCGCCCAGTTTGCAGTCATCTGTAAACTATGTCAGCCATAACCCTCCTGTGTTTGCTTGTACTTCGGAAAAGTAGATGCCAAACAAGAGTGGGCCCAGGACTGAGCCCTGTGGGACACCACTTGTGACAGGCTTTGAGTCTGACATGGCGCCAGCAGCTCTGACCCTGTGGGTTCTGTCACTCAGCCAGTTTGCAACCCATCTTGTGATGTATGGGTTGACATTTAAGCTGATGAGTTTTTCAATGATACCCGAATGGGGTATTGTATCGAAGGCCTTAGCCAGATCGAGGTAGGCTGTATGGACTGCCTTTCCCTCATCAATGGCTTTGGTGACTGTTTCGAAAAAGTCAACCAAGTTTAAAAGGCATGATCTGCCTTTGACAAAGCCAAACTGGGTTGGATCCAAAGTCTGCAAATTCTCTGTCTTTATTTATGAGGTCCATTATGATCCTCTCCATGGCTTTGCAGATAAGGCTTGTCAAGCTAATGGGCCGGTAATTTTCAGGGTCGGTGGAGGCACCGCCTTTGTGAAGTGGTACCACAGTTGCAGTGCGCCACTCCTGGAGTGCGTATCCAGAGGTAAGACTTTGATAAAACAGCTGTCCTAGCTGTGGGTTTAATTCCTCATTGAGTTCATGGAGCACACAGCCGGGGACACCATCAGGTCCCATGGATGCTGTGTTTTTGCTTTGGAGAGAGCAGTTCTCACTTGGGCGCTGGAGATGTTTGGGGGCTGCAATCGCTTGGTATAGATATCTCTCCTTTTGGGGGAGGGGAGAAGTTTGCACTGAACCTGTCAGCCAGTATGTTGGCAATGTCTGTAGGATCAGTAATCTTCACATCATTTTGAACTAGCTCTGAGCATATCTGGGAGTTTCCTCCCAGGTTTCTAACATAGCTAAAGAAGGCCTTATGATTGTCTTTTGAGTCTTTAGCTATTTTTCTCTCGAAATTTGCTTTGGATGATTTTATGAGAGCTCTTAGTTTTTACTTATAGTGATCAAGGGTGTCTTACCTTTTAAGGATTTTGCTCTATCTTGTAGTAGCTTCCTCCTTTTGTTGTAGAGTTTGTTTATGGCTGGGGTCCACCAGACTGGACGCTTGCCTTTGGTACAAAGAGTCTTTGTTTTGCTTGGGATTGCCTTATCCATGCAGTCCTGCAGGTGCTGGTAGAAGGCATTTGTAAGTGATTCAGCGGCTTGAGTACTGTTTTCCGCGGCTCGGGGCCTTAAAGGAGACCACACTAGTCTTTAGAAGTGTGAAGTCGGCTTTTGAGAAGTTCTTTACTGTGGTCTTCTTTATTTCAGGTGGGGGTGGGATGAGGACCTCCAGCGAGATTAGTTTGTGGTCTGATCTCACCAGTGAGGGGTACACCTCCGGTGTTGAACATTGTGCTCCCATGTTCGTGATGATGAGATCAAGTATGTTATCTCCTCTTGTGGGGATGGTGACTAGTTGTTCCATGGCATTTGAGTTTATGAATTCCAGGAACTTTTGGGCTAGGGTGTTTGGGCTTGAGTAGTGTTCCCAGTCTATATTAGGGTAATTGAAGTCACCTAGTATGATGGTGTTTGGTGATACATTTATCCCTCTAGTGTTTTCAGGAAGGCCATGTGAGGTTCCTGAGTTTGTGAGGGTGGCCTGTAACATGCTACAATTTGCAGAGCAGTCCTGCCTATGGTTAATTGCACCTGGATGGTCTCCGATGCATCGTGCGTTGCCACCAGTCTTGAGGTGTGGGTGTCCTTGATGAATATGGATACCCTCCTTTCTTGGTATTGTCCAGATTTTGGGGCGAACGCATGATATGAGGTAAAACCTGATAGTGCTGGGGTGCTCTCAGGAGCCTTGAACCAGGTTTCTGTCACAGCACAGACATCGATGTTCTCCATACTGAGAAGGGCCTCGAGTGCGTGCATTTTGAGATTTAGACTTCTGGCATTGAGCAGCATTACCCTTAGTTTTTCCTTTTTGTGTTCTAGGGTGGTAGGTTTAGAATTTGAGCCTTGCCTAAAAAGGCACTATGGGGTGGCAAGAGCCTTTGCCAATATCCGAATCCCAGGGTGACAGGTGCAAGCCGTCCCTTGCGAAGCAGCGTGGCTTGTCCAGCATGTCATCCCAGGCAGACAGACACTGGATCCCCTTTGAATGACACCAGTGTTTAAGCCAATTGTTAAAGCTGATCATCTTATTTCTGTATTGTGGCATCATTCTTGGTGAAGGTAGGATACTGCTCAAGGTCAGGGTCATACCTGTCTGGGCTACATAATCAGAGAGCTCCTCAATGTCTCTTTTCATGTAGTCCAAGGAGGTACGTCTCAGGTCGTTTACACCAGCGTGGACAATGACTGAATCATATTTGTACCTGCTGTTGAGAGACCTGAGTGCTTGCGTTATGTGGCGGATTCTAGCGCCCGACAGGCAGCTTACTGTGACCTTCTCCTTACTCAGTCTGGTGAGCGGGACGCCAGTGTGTCTGACTATGGAGTCACCAATGACTAGTGTGTCTGGCATTGTGTTTGGCCTTAAGGGCTGTGACTGTTTGACACTCTGACTGTGAGGTCTATGTGTTGCAGGTGTTGTGTTCTGAGGTGGTGGTTGTTTGGGTGTCTGCTTTGGTGGCCTCTGCTGTTTTGGTAGATTTTGATCAGAGCCTCCAGTATGTCTTTGTGTGTTTATGTGTATGATTTGAGGTTGTAATGGTAATATGTGAGACTGGGTCTATAGTGTGTGTGGTAACCTTCTCCTCCTGACTGGTCTTGCCAGTCCTATGTTGAGAGAGCTCAGCCTCCAGTTTGGCCGTATAGTTGCATCTCTCGCATGTATTTGTGTTTTGTGGGAGGAGGAGAGGGTTGTTCTGTGTACATGAGGCAATTGTAACATTGCCTCAATATTCCCAGGTTCACCAGCTGAGCAGGAGAGGACACTAGCAACTGATCCTCGACATGCTAGAAGGAATAGACAAAAAAACTTTAAAAAAGATTCCGGGGGACGTGGGTGACCGAGAAATGGGGGGTTGCCTTTTTGGGGTACTATCTATGACAAGAGTGCCGTATCAAGGTAATAAGTACTGTAGGAGCAAGTGCTACGTTTAACAGATAGAGAATAGTCTACTTGGAGTCAAGTAGAGATGATCTTTTTAATTATAGGATACGCTGATTAGATCAGTATCAGATGAGAAAAGATTGGTGGCTCTGTATTGTAATAAGCTGAAATGACAGAGGCATGAATTTTAACAGATGGAAAAGATAGGCCTTTGTCCAGCATCTCAGTCAAGTATTGCAAAATCTGAGGAATATTTGGCACAGCTGTATCAGTTCCTTGTGCTTGGTTCCAAGCACAGAATCTCTTCCATTTTCCAGCATAAGATTTTCTAGTACTAGGCCTTCTGGCTTCCAAAATGACACCCATCACAGCTTTACTGAGAGGTGTGTTTTGTATGACTACATTATCCGCCATGCTACCAGGTTTAAAGTCCTGAGTTGGCTGTGCAGGATCTGATTGTTTTGCTGGGACAGTAGATGAGGTAATTGAGGTAAGGCCCAAGCTGGGCATTGAGACAAGTTCCTTAGTACTGGATACCAGTAATGGTGGGGCCAGTCTGGGGCAATAAGTATCATCTTTGGCTTCTCCTGTCTGACCTTTAGGAGTACCTTGGGGAGGAGAGGCAGTGGGGGAAAGGCATATACTGATAGGGCGTCCACTTTCCATGCTTGTCTGTGATAAATCCTTGTGCAGAATCCTTTTAGTAGGTAGTTGTGAGGGGAGGTGAATAGATCTATGTCTGGGCATCCCCATTTCCTTGTTATCATGCTGAAGACTTGTGGATCCAGCTCCCACTCGTGGGGATCCATGAGGTTTCTGCTTAGTTCGTCTGCCAGAGTATTTTTCCTTCCTGGCAGGAATTTTGCCTGCAGATGTACTTAGTGAGTTAATGCTGTGTCCCACAAAGTCATGGCTAGTCTGCAAAGGGGGTAAGAATGTGTGCCCCCCTGCTTGTTTATATACCACATGACCGTAGTGTTGTCTGTCTTTATCAGTAGGTGTCCCGGATGAAGTAGGTCCTTGAAGGCTGTCAGGGCATTTTGAACAGCTAGCATCTCTTTTTGATTGATATGTAGATGCATTTGGTTTGAGGTCCATGTGCCCTGAATGCATCTTCCTGCCATGTGGGCCCCCCCAGGCATAATCTGATGCATCTGTTGTTAGTGTCTGCCTGGCTGGGGGTAAAAGGAATCGCTTGTTTTGGTGACAAGCCTTTGCCCACCATCGAAACTCTTGTTGCAGGCAGGGAATGAGAGTAATCACAGTTTCCAGGCTGTGACAATGTTGAGTCCAAACACTTTTTAGGTAACACTGAAGTTTCCTCATATGCAGTCTTGCATATGGAATTAGTAAGATACAGGATTCCATGAAGCCCAAAGCCTGCAGAATTTTTCTTGCAGATAACTGGGCCTTTGTCGCCAACATTTTGAAATAGGTAGTCAGTTGCCTTTGTTTGTCTGGCGTGAGATAAGCCATCTGGGCAGTTGTATTTAAGCTTGCACCCAGGAATATTACCTCTTGAGAGGGTACTAGTTTTGATTTCTTTTCATTGACTGTGTACCCTAGGCATGTTAGAAGTCTTTTCACAAACACCAGATGTTGTAGAAGAATGTCCTTGTTCTCTGCTTGAATTAGACAGTCGTCCAAGTAAGGATATATTTGTATTCCTCTTTGTCTGCAGAATGCAATTACTGGTGCCAGGCACTTTGTAAAGACCCTGGGTGCAGTAGATAAGCCAAAGGGCAGTGCAGAGAATTGGTAATGCATTGAGCCAGCCTTGAATCCGAGATATCTTCTGCAGATTAGTCTGAATGGGACATGCAGGTATGCCTCTTTTAGGTCTAAAGTGACAAGCCAAGCATTGTTGCCCAGCATGGGCAGAAGCTGCTGCAAAGTCAACATCTTGAATTTTGCTATATCCAGGAATGTGTTCAGAATAGATAGGTCCAGTATTGGCCGCCAGGCCTTGTCCTTTCTGGGTACCAAGAACAGTCTTGAGTAAAATCCTTGTCTCTGCTCTTGCTCTGGTAGTTGTTGAATGCCCCCATGTCCATGAGGGATGAGACTTGTTTTTGTGCCTCGGCCCATTGATTTTTTGGCAGATCTGGCCAGCCGTTTGCCTTTGGCAGGGTATGGAAATGGAACTTGTAGCCTTGTGACACGATATTTAAAACCCACTTGTCCTGGGTTATGATGTGCCAATTTTGAGAAAAAAGTGCTAATTTTCCCCCTAAGGGTGTTGCCAGGAGATAAGTGCTTGGTGCAGGCAGGGGGAAGTCATTGGAACTGTTTCCTGTATGGTTGTGATGTTTCTCCAAATTTGGAGGTAGAAGCACCCCATTGCTTTGCCTGGTATGATCCCTGCGCCTGGGATCTGCCTCTAGGGCATCTGGGTCTTCCCCTTTGAGGTCTGTCTGACACAGGAAAGGACCAGTTCTTTGTTGGCCAGTTTCTACTAAACCTAGGTGGCTGTACTTGTAAAAAATATTTGACAGTTTGCATAGATTTAGCTTTGTCCTCCATTTAACACCTCTTCTGCCTTAACACCAAACAAGGTATCATGCTGTAAAGGTGCATCTAATAATTTAACTTTGACATGATCAGGCAGATTTTGTTCCTTTAACAAAGCATGCCTCCTAATTACAGAATCCGTAACTGCAGCCCTGCAGGAAGCCTCCAAAGAATCAAAACCACATTGCAAAGTATGCTTTCCAACTTGTTCAGCTGCATGCAATAAATCCTGAATTTCCTTGTTTTCTGCACATTCAGAGTTTAACATTTTCTGTTTAAGCAATGCCATGACATGTTGCTGATATTTGAGCATATGAAACTGACAGTTTAAGGCCCTTATAGCCAAGGTAGCAGATGTCTAAACCTTTTTCCCCATCTATCCAGTGCTCTAGAATCTGTCAGAGGGGGTAGGTTTTTTTGCAGCGGAAGCCTTAACTCCTTTGGGACCCTGTGAAATAATTTCTGGGTCTGCAGCAGGGTTTTTAAAAAGGAATTTATGACAGTCAGGAACCCTGTAATATCGGTCAGGCTGGAGCTGGAGGTAAGGAGTCAGGGGTAAGACTAAACTCTGAAAACACATCATCTACAATGTCTAACACAGGTGGAATGGCTAGTGGCCTGTGTTGGGGTACTAGAAGGAAATCCTTGAGCCTCTTTTTAGATTCTGAAAAATCTTTGCTCTCCCAGTGGAAATGCTCCCTCATGGTATGCAAGGTTTCCCCAAAAGAATAGTCCTCTGGAGGAGAAGCTGAAGGTATAGATTCTTCAGCATCAGAATCCTCATAGGGGGGAAGAGAACATTCCTGATCAGAAGAGGAATCAGAAGAAATGGAAACCTGATCTGAAGATTCATAGTCAGTCTCTTGCCTAGGCCTCTTATCAGGAGGGGGATGGGAACCCCTGATCAAGGTAATTAAGTCTTCGGTCATTTTGAGCATCTGTTTTTTGGGCATAGAGGCCTGACCACGTGGCTCTTGAGTTTGTTTCTTTGCTTTAGTCTTTGCCTTTGAAGCTGAAGTCAGTTTAATGTAAAGATGTTTAGGTCTGAATACACCCTCAGAAGCCAGTGCCTGCTCACCGGCTCCGGACCCATCTGAAGGAATAGTATCTGAGGCTCCAATACCTTGAGTTTCCAGAGGCATGGCCAACTCTACGTGGGAGTCGGCAGCAGCCTGCGACTAAAGTAGCGGGCGTCAGGGGCTGCGAAAGCACCTCACTAAGAACCGGCGAACGGCTTAGGAGAAGTTTCATCGTCAGTTTTGGGCCTCGGTTGTTTCTCTCTCTCCTTTTGAGTTTTTTGAGAACTCCGGTAGTCGGATGGCTATCTGACGACATTTCTGGATAATTAAACCGGCGTTCAAAATAGTTTAAAGCAAAATCATACAGACACTTAACAGTGCGTTGGTTAAATCTAGCACAAAACCGACAACCAGAAAAGTACAGTTTTGTACCTACCATAAATGTAGATGTTCGAGTGCTAATACAGCTGCAGTCATAAAGTACAGTTTTGTACCTACCATAAATGTAGATGTCCGATAGGCATGCATCTGCAGTCCTTACAAATGGGTTGTCCTGTCGTCAGGCAGCCCTTCGGTCGGCCGGATTCCAAAGTCTGGGTCTGGCCACGGCTGGTGTCGCACTTCACCCGACGTCATAGCTGCAGTTCTTCGGGTATAAAGGCATCAGCCGATGCCATTTTCCTCAGTGTTTCTTGCCCCAGATGCCAGGTGCCCTCTAGGAAGGCTAAATTTGGATAAATGCAAATGGTTCCAAATAGTAGAGAGCAAACAAAAAATAAGCATGTATGTACATATATACAAACAAATACACCATAATAGATTCCTCCAGCCAGCTACAAGATGGGCAAATACCCTAGGAGTACCACAGAGGGGAAGGAGGGTGGGTAATCCTGACTGCAGATGCATGCCTATCGGACATCTACATATATGGTAGGTACAAAACTGTACTATGTCCTTCAAGGATGCATCTGCAGTCCTTACAAATGGGTAGAATACATTGCCAAACTGGGGGAGGAGGAGAAATAAGATTATGGTGTAGTTAAGATCCCTTGCAAAACAGCAGTGGCAAAACCTGCTCGGGATCTGGAGTATAAAGGTAAATTATAATGCTTGGCAAATGTATGCACGGAGCTCCAAGTAGCAGCCTCTAAAATGTCTTTGGTAGCCACTCCTCGTAGAAAAGCTGTGGTAGTGGCTGTAGCCCTTGTAGAGTGAGGCCTGATGTTTTCTGTAGTTTTCTTCCCATGGTAGGAGTAACAAAATCTAATGCAATTTCCTATCCACTTAGAAATTGTCTGTTTTCTGAAATTGCTTTTCCTTCCATTCCTGTTGCATATGCTACCAGTAGCTGGTCAGTTTTTCTATTGCTCTTGGTCCTGTCCAGGTAGTAGCGCAATTGTCTATGTACATCCAAGGTATGCAAAAGTCTTTCTCCCCTGTTCTGTGGGTTGGGGAAGAATGTAGGTAGGTGGATAGCTTGATTTAAAGATACCCTGGAGACCACCTTTGGCATAAAAGTAGGATTTGTTCTCATGGACACTCTATCTTGATGGAAGATCAGGAAGGGCTGTAGTGCCATTAATGCCTGTAGCTCAGATACCCTTCTTGCTGAAGTGATTGCAAGCAGGAAAGCAGTTTTCCATGATAAGTATTGTAATTCTGCTGTTGCTGCTGGTTCGAAAGGAGGGAGTGTCAACTTTTCTAGCACAAAGTTCAAAGTCCCATGCTGGCAATGGTGGCTTCCTAGGTGGTTTTGCATTTTTAATTCCTCTCAGAAACTGCCTAAGCAGAGGATGTGAGAAGACTGGAGGATCCAAGTTGTATTCTGCTGAAATAGCTGATGCATGAATCTTAATGGAAGAATAGGACAGGCCGTTATGGAAGAGCTCTGCCAAGTATTCTAGGATGTTGGCTATGTTTACTAGTGACACATTTTCTCCTTTTGCAGTACTCCAAATGTGATATCTTTTCCATTTTGCTGAATAATTTTTTCTTGTTGAGGGTCTGCGAGCCTCCAAGATAATGTCTTTAACCCTTTGGGATAAATTTGGGTTATTTGGTGTTATGCAATGTTCCAGGCAGTCAGCTGCAGTGTTTTCAGGTTTGGATGCAGGGTGTTGTAGTTGTTCTGTGTTAACAGTAAGGGAACTACGGGTAGAGGCCATATTTGTTCCCGAGACATGCTCCTCAGTAATGGGTACCAATGTTGCCTTGGCCAGTCTGGAGCTATCAGGATGATCCTTGGACGGTCCTCTTTGGTCTTCAATAGCACCTTGTGCATCAAAGGAAGTGGTGGGAATGCATATGCTGTCAGGTTTTTCCAACTGAAAGATAGGGAGTCTACTTTCCAAGCAAGTGGGTGGTACGTCCTTGTGCAGAATTTCTTCAGTTGGTGATTGCGTGGGGATGCAAATAAGTCTATTTCTGGTAAGAACAATGAGAAGACGTATATATGAACACATGTATGATATAAAAAAGTGTAAGGGGACGAACGCACTTTACAGGCACACCACAATATGTGGGGAATACAAGTTTAGATTCTTTGTCTTGGAACAAATCAAAAAAGAATTGAGGGGTGGGCCCTGGGAGGAATGTATTGGTTATAGGGAGTTATGGTGGCAATTACTACTTGAAGCAAACAAAGATCCAGGACTGAACGAATATATTTCGATTCAGCCATTCCTAAAATTAAAAGCAAGTAAGGAATAACACCTACCCAAATTACCACTAGGTGGCAATATACTTGCTTAAAATTTTATGTATTCACAAAGGAGTTTCTTTCATGTAATAAATATCTTGAATAAACTTGGATTAGTAGAGTACTTTTATATTTTAGTATTTTAAGATGATATATTAACCTCATCTAATAAGTTTTATGAATTGTATTATTTAAATAAATGAGTTCTTAAAGTTGGAAATTTAAATTATTAATTAACTAATTAAATGGAATTTATGACTGGTTAGGGTAATGACGTGTATGTATATAAACCAACAGTTTTTTAACACAGTGTATCTGATGAAGTCCATGGAGGACGAAAACGCATGATTTTGCAACAGCGTTCATTCTTTTATTTTGTGAATAAAACATTTTAACTTTTTGGACCGCTTCTCCTTGGTATTCCTCTCTTTGTACTATTTCTGGTAGTCCCCATTTTCTTGTAATGGTTTTGAAGATGTCCGGATGCAGCATCCATTCGTGGGCATCCGTGGTAGTTCTGCTTAGTATGTCTGCCAGAATGTTTTCTTTTCCCGGCACAAAAATTGCTTGTAACTGAATGTTGAAGCTCAGGGCCACATTCCAGAGGTCCATTGCCATCCGGCATAGAGGGTACGAATGTGTGCCTCCCTGTTTGTTGATGTACCACATAACTGTGGTGTTGTCTGTCCTTATCAACAGTTGACCTTGTCGAAGAAATGGTCTGAATGTCTGAATTGCCAGTTTTACTGCCAGCATTTCCTTTTGATTTATGTGTAGGTGCAGCTGGTCTTGAGTCCATAAGCCTTGTATGCACTTGTCCAGCATGTGCGCCCCCCCAACCGAGGTCTGAGGCGTCCGTTGTGATGGTCTGGCTTGGTTGAGTGCTGTGGAAGGGCAGTCCTTTGTTTGATTGACAGGCCTGAGCCCACCATTGGAATTCTTGCTTCAGGCATGGGATTATTGGAATTTGGGTTTCTAGGCTGTGCTTGTGCTGAGACCATAAATTCCTTAGGTACCACTGTAACTTTCTCATATGCAGTCTGGCATGTGGAACCAATATTATGCAGGATGCCATGAAACCCAAGGCTTGCAGGACTTTTCTTGCTGTTAGCTGGTTCTGCTTTGTTAATGCCAAGAAGTAGAGAGGTAGTTGCTCCTGTTTTTCTACTGTTAGGAATGCCATTTGTTTTGATGTGTCCAGCTCTGCACCCAAAAGGTTATCCTTTGGGATGGTATCAGCCTTGACTTTTTTATATTGACTGTGTATCCCAGGGCTTGCAGCAGATAAATGACCCTTTTCAAGTCTTCTGCTAGCTTGTTTTTGTTGTCCGCTTGCAACAGGCAGTCATCCAGGTAAGGGTAGATTTGGATTCCCTGAAGCCTGCAATGAGCAATTACTGATGCCAGGCATTTCGTGAACACTCTGGGCAGTAGATAAGCCAAAGGGCAATGCTGAGAATTGATAATGCTCTGATCCTGCAAGAAATCTGAGGTATCTTCTGCAATTTGGTCGTATGGGGACGTGCAGGTATGCCTCCTTGAGATCTAGAGTTACCAGCCAAGACTCCTTGCCCAACATGGGAAGAAGTTGCTGTAGGGTCAGCATTTTGAATTTTGGGACAATGAGGTATGTGTTTAAAGCGGACAGATCGAGAATAGGTCTCCATTGGTTTTCTTTTCTTGGTACCAGGAAGAGCCTGGAGTAAAATCCTTGTCCTTGCTCCACAGATGGTACCTTTTCTACAGCTCTCATCCTTAGTAAGTGAGTTATTTGTTTTAGAGCTTCTGCCTTTTGATTTGGAGGTAGGTTTGGCATTCCTCTCTTCCTTGGTAGAGTATGGAAGTGAAACCTGTAACCTTGGTCTATTGTCTGCAAAATCCACTTGTCTCCTGTGATGTAATGCCAGTTCACTGAAAATAAGGCTAGTTTCCCGCCTAAGGGTGCTTCTAGTTGTTCCCTGGTAGGCGGTGCCAGAGCCAAGTCACTGTGATTGTCCTGTAGTAGTGGTGGTGGCTGTATCCATGGCTGTACCTCGCTGGTTGTTAGCCTGCCACTGACGTCCCCTGTAGGCACCTCTGGATTGACCTCTGCCTCTTGAGCGCCTATTCCTGCCTCTCTGAGCTCTGGAGGTGTCTGGAAAGGACCAATTCTTGGAGGGCCAATTCCTGCTAAACCTTGGAGGTTGGACCTGTAAGAAATGTTTCACTGTTTGGACAGATTTTGCCTTCTCTTCCATCTTCTTCAGCACCTGTTGTGCAGGAGAGCCAAACAAATTGATCTTGTCCATGGGAGCATCTAGTAGCTTTGATTTGACATGGTCTGGTAAGGCCTGCTCTTTTAACCATGCATGTCTTCTGATCACTGTGCCAGTCATGGCTGATCTAAAGGAAGCCTCCAGTGCATCATAGCCGCATTTTAAGGAATGATTACTGACCTGCTGAATGTTATGAACCATTTCCTGAACAGATTTTTTGTCTAATGGTTCATCTGAGGACAGCTGTTTAGTTAATTGGTCTAGCATAAATTCTTGATACTGGATCATGTGGAATTGACAGTTCAAGGCCCTAGCTGAAAGAGTAGCAGAAGTGTAAACTTTTTTACCCCATCTCTCTAAAGCCCTGGATTCCCTTTCAGAGGGGAGGGAGTTTTTGGCAGAGGTAGCTGCTACCGCCTTAGGTCCCTGGGAGATAGTTTCGGGATCTGCAAAAGGAGCCTTATACAAATGATAACGTGTGTCTGGGACCCTGTAGTACCTATCGGGCTTAGCAGGGGCCGGAGGAAGAGAATCAGGAGCAGTACAAGCATCATTAAATGCATCATCCACAACAGTAAGAACTGGAGGGATGGCTAAAGGCCTATGCTGTGGTAAATGCAGAAAGGTTCTAAGCCTTTTTCTAGAGTCTGAAAAATCCTGGCCCTGCCACTGAAATTGTTCCCTCATAGCATGCAAGGTTTCCCCAAAGGAAAATTCCTCAGGCGGAGAGGCAGAAGGAATGGACTCTTCAGCATCAGAGTCTTCATAAGGGGAGAAAGGGCCCTCTGGAGGGTTTGAATTATCTGAATCATCAGAGGAGTCATCTGTAGAAACTGGCTCAGGGGGTTCTGCTCTAGGCCTCTTCTCTGGAGGTGGGTGAGAGGCCCTGTCTGGGTGAGGTTGGGATCCCCGGATCAAAGAAATGAGATTCTCTGCTAGACTAAGCATTTGTGAACTAGAGCTAGGCCTGTGAGAGGGGGTCTTAGCAGGCACAGTTTTGGTAGATTTAGCTGCTTTAGCCCTGGCAAAGGCCTTAATCGACATGGTAGCAGGTGGCCTTGCAGCTCCACGTGCAGGGGTTGAAATATCCAAGGGGATAGTATCAGATAAATCCTGGGAACCTGCAAGAGCAGGTGGGATTTCAGTAGCCGATTCCACCAGGTTGGATGAGGCCTCGGTAGGAGGTAAGCTTTCGGCTGAAGGAAGAACCGCGTGCTCAGTTTCAGCCGAAACCGAGACACTCGCGGTTGGCTTAACCGCGGTTTCGGCCGAAACCGCGGACCGCGATTGTCGGTCCTTTTCCTTGCGCTTTTTAGATATTTGCGTAGTCGGAGGATCCGACGGCATAATGTAAGCAAAAGCGGAGCCGAAAAACTCCTCAGCAAATTCCGACCAACGTCTAAGCGTCCGTCGGTTAAAAGAAGCACAGGCTAGACAAGCTGCTATGTCGTGGTCTGGGCCTAAACAAGGTAAGCAGTAAGAGTGGAAATCTTTATGAGGTATTTGTTTCCCACAAGTTAAACAGTTATTCACTTTTTCTGACATCGGCTGAGGCAAGAAAGAGTCCCCAACGGGGTACTTAGCTTTTTAGAAGTCTTCGGTAGTAGTATTCTCTGGTTCTGACCGACCGGCACTTGCGAACAGCTTCTGCTTCGGGCGCCACGTGGCAAGAAAGACTGGGGAAAATGGCGTCGGCTGATGCCTTTATACCCGAAGAACTGCAGCTATGACATCGGGTGAAGTGCGACACCAGCCGAGGCCAGACCCAGACTTTGGAATCCGGCCGACCGAAGGGCTGCCTGACGACAGGACAACCCATTTGTAAGGACTGCAGATGCATCCTTGAAGGACATCAGATGGGTTTTCCTGCCGTCAGGCAGGTCCTCGGTCGGCCGAATTCCAAAGTCTAGGTCCGGCGTCGGATGTCGTTGCTTCTTCCCTGACGTCAGTGCGACAGAGGTATAAAAGAACCAGCAGACGCCATTTTCTTCAGTTTTTCTTGCCCCAGATGTCAGGTGCCCCCAGAAGGAAGGCAATACATAAATTTATGTAATAATGCAATGCAGTATAATCAAAAAACAGTAGTTGCAAGCAAATACACCATAAAAGAATACCCCAATCAGGTTGTATGAGGAAGAGTTAGCCATTAGGCCTGTCCCAGAGGGGAAGGAGGGAGGGAAACCTGGACTGCAGCTGTATTAGCACTCGAACATCTACATTTATGGTAGGTACAAAACTGTACTATGTTCATCGTGCATACAGCTGCAGTCATAACAGATGGGTAGAATACCAAAGCTAAAAATGGTGTGGTAGGCACTAGGTGGAACTAGGAGGAGCCAGGATGCCCTGCAAGACTGCAGTGGCAAAGCCTGCTCTAGATTTGGAGTATAATGGTAGGTGATAGTGCTTGGAGAAAGTATGTACAGAACTCCAAGTGGCAGCTTCCAAAATATCCTTGGTAGGAACCCCCCTGAGGAAAGCTGCAGAGGTGGCTGTGGCCCTTGTGGAGTGAGACCTGATGCCTGCAGGTACAGTTTTACCATGAAAAGAGTAACAAAAGCGTATGCAGTGGGCAATCCATTTTGAGATTGTCTGTTTGGAAATAGGCTTCCCTTGAGCTCCTGTAGCATAGGACACAAAGAGTTGCTCTGATTTTCTGAAAGGCTTTGTTCTGTCCAAATAATAACATAGCCGTCTATGAATGTCCAAGGAATGTAGTAGTCTCTCCCCTTTGTTTTGAGGATTGGGGTAAAAGGTAGGCAAGTGGATAGCCTGATTCAAGGCTACCCTGGATACTACCTTTGGCATAAAGGAAGGGTTGGTTCGCAAGGATACTCTGTCCTGATGGAAAATGATGAAAGGCTGCACAGCCATGAGGGCTTGTAGTTCCGAAACCCTGCGAGCTGAGGTGATAGCCAGCAGGAAGGCTGTTTTCCAGGACAAATATTGCAGTTCTGTTGAGGCAGCTGGCTCAAAGGGAGGCAAAGTAAGTTTTTCTAGAATGAAACTGAGGTCCCAAGCAGGTACTGGTTGTTTCCTTGGGGGTTTTATATTCTTAGCCCCTCTGAGGAACTGTCTTAAGAGGGGGTGAGAGAATAAAGGAGGATCAGTGTTGTATTCTGCAGAAATGGCTGAGGCATGGATTTTGATGGAGGAGAATGAAAGTCCTCTGCTTAGCAGCTCAGCTAGGTACTGTAATATTTGAGGTAAATTCAGTATTCCAGGGTTCTGGCCCTTTTTCTCATTCCAAGCACAAAACCGTTTCCATTTTGCGTAGTAGGCTTTTCTAGTAGAAGGTCTTCTGGCCTCCAAAATAACATCCTGCACCTCCTTGGAGAGTAGGGTCTGTTGTGATTTTAAGGAATCTTCCATGCGGCTAGATTGAGTGTCTTCAGCTAACTGAAGAGTTCTGAAGTTGTGCTGAGTCAGTAGAAGAGGCATTAGAGGCAGGATCCATGGTGGGTAGGCTTACCATCTGTCCCACTTTACGAGGGACAGTCCCTCTTTGGGCAGTTGTGTCCTGCAAAAAATGTGAAAAAATGGCAAATGTCCTGAGATTTTAGGACAAAATTATTTTCTATATTTTATGTCATAGTTGCATAAAACAGTTATTCTGTATCTGAAACACCTAAATGTTATAAGAAACAGAATAAGGAACTAAAATGCTACAAGAATAGACTTTTATTCAGGCAAAAAACTGAAGTTCTGTCCTTTGTACTGGCCGTGGGTATGTTTTGCCCTGCAAAATCTGATGTTTGTAGCACAAATGTCCCACTTTGGGCATTTGGAAAGGTGGCAACCCTAATGGTGGGGAATGCGTCAGGCTCCTCAGGAGTGGGTACCAGTGTTGTCTTGGCCAGTCTGGAGCAATGAGAATCATCTTTGGTCTGTCTACTCTGGTTTTTAATAGAACTTTGGGTAGCAGAGGAAGAGGTGGAAAGGCATAGACTGTCATTGTTGTCCAACTGAAAGAGAGTGCATCCACTTTCCAGGCCTGTGGATGAAAGGTCCTTGAGCAGAACTTTGCCAATTGGTGATTTCTGTGGGAGGCAAAGAGATCTATGTCTGGCCTTCCCCATGCTTGAATTATCTTTGAAAAAACTTGAGGATGCAACTTCCATTCGTGTGGATCTGTCATATTTCTGCTTAGGTTGTCTGCCAGCGTGTTTTCCTTGTCTGGCAGGAACTGTGCTTGAAGCTCGATTTGCAATTCCACAGCCATGTTCCAAAGAGACATGGCTAGCCTGCATAGGGGGTATGAATGGGTTCCTCCCTGTTTGTTTATGTACCACATTACTGTGGTGTTGTCTGTCCTTATCAATAGCTGGCCTGGATGCAGCATGTCTTTGAAAGCTGTAATAGCATTTATTACTGCTAGCATTTCCTTTTGCTTGATGTGTAGGTGCTTTTCTTTTTGGGACCATTTGCCCTGAATGCACCGATCTGTCTTTTGCGCCCCCCAGGCGTAATCCGAGGCGTCTGTTGTGATGACTTAATTTGCTTGAGGCTTACAGAATGGTAGACCTGTGTTTCTTTGGCATGCTTGAGCCCACCACAGAAATTCCTTTTGAAGACATGGAATCAGTGGTATTATTGTTTCCAAACTGTGGCTGTGTTGAGACCATAGGTTTTTTAGGTACCATTGAAGTTTCCTCATATGCAGCTTTGCACATGGGATTAGTAGGATGCAAGATGCCATGAATCCCAGAGCCTGCAGGATTTTCCTTGCAGTCAGCCTGGTGAAAGTTGCCAGTTTTCTGAAGTATTGAGTTAGTTGCCCTTGTTTCTCTGGCGTGAGGTAGGCCATCTGGGTGTTTGTATCCAAGCTGGCACCCAGGAAAATTATTGTTTGAGAGGGTATTAGTCTTGACTTCTTTTTGTTGACTGTGTATCCGAGAGATTTCAACAACATTATTACATACGCCAGGTGTTTCAAAAGTATGTGCCTGCTGTCCGCTTGGATCAGGCAGTCGTCCAGGTATGGGTATATTTGTATCCCTTGAAGTCTGCAGAAGGCAATTACTGATGCCAGGCATTTCGTGAACACTCTTGGCGCAGTAGATAAGCCAAAGGGCAATGCAGAGAATTGATAATGGGTTGAACCTGCAAGAAATCTGAGGTATCTTCTGCAATCTCGTCTGATTGGGACATGCAGGTATGCCTCCTTGAGGTCCAATGTTACCAGCCAAGACTCCTTGCCCAGCATGGGAAGAAGCTGCTGTAATGTGAGCATCTTGAATTTTGGCACGAGTAAAAATGTGTTTAGGATGGATAGGTCCAAAATAGGTCTTCAATCTTTTCCCTTTCTTGGTACCAGGAATAGTCTGGAATAAAAACCTTGACACTGTTCTTGTGCAGGTACCTCTTGAATAGCTTTCATGTCCATGAGATCTGAAATTTGTTTTTGTGCCTCTGCCCTTTGATTGTGTGGCAGGTTTGGCATGCCTCTCATTTTTGGAAGGGTGTGAAATTGGAATCTGTAGCCTCTGTCTATAATGTCCAGGATCCATTTGTCTTTTGTGATAATATGCCAATTTCTTGAAGATAATGCCAGTTTTCCGCCTAAAGGTGCTGCCATTTGAGCCTTGCTTGGCATGCAAAGGGGAAAGTCATTGGTTCTGCTTTCTGAATGGCTGTGAACTATCCTCACCACCTCTTTGTGTAGGTGCTTGCCATTGTCTGCCTCTAAACGATCCTTGAGATTGCCCTCTACCCCTCAGGCGCCTGTATCTACCTCTTTGGGGTCTGTCCATGGCTGGAAAGGACCAATTTTTGGAAGGCCAATTTCTACTGAAACGTGGAGGTTGAACCTGTAGGAAATCTTTCACTGTTTGCATTGATTTTGCCTTCTCCTCCATTTCCTCCATTTTCTTTAATACCTCCTCAGCTTTAACACCAAACAATACATCTTTTTGCAGAGGTGCATCCAGTAATTTAGCTTTAACATGATCTGGTAATGTTTGCTCTTTGAGCCAAGCATGTCTACGTATGACTGATCCTGTAACAGCAGCTCTACATGAGGCCTCTAAAGCATCAAAACCACAATGTAAGGTATGTTTACCCACTTGTTCTGCACTATGCAACAAATCCTACAACTCCTTCAAGTCTGGTTGTTCAGGTTGTGAAATTTTGCTTTTCAACTGTGATAACAGGAAGTGTTGGTACTTTAACATATGGAACTGACAGTTTAATGCCCTCATGGTTAAGGTGGCCGAGGTGTATACCTTCTTTCCCCACCTTTCTAAAGCTCTGGAATCTCTCTCTGAAGGTAATGGATTCTTAGCAGTGGAGGCCTTAATACCCTTGGGACCATGTGAAATAGTTTCTGGGTCAGCCGCATGGCTTTTGTATAGAAATTGGTGTGAATCAGGAACCCGGTAATACCTGTCAGGCTTGACTGGAGCTGGAGGTAAAGAATCTGGGTTAAGGCAGGCCTCCGAGTAGACATTATCAAGTATGTCTAAGACAGGAGGTATAGCCAGAGGCCTGTGCTGAGGGAGCAAGAGGAAATCCCTAAGCCTTTTCTTGGAGTCTGAGTACTCTTGGCCTTCCCAGTGGAAGTGTTCCCTCAAGGTATGTAAGGTTTCCCCAAATGAGTAATCCTCAGGGGGGGAGACAGAGGGAATGGACTCCTCTGCATCAGAATCTTCAAAAGGGGAGTAAGAATGTTCCTGGTCTTCAGAATGTTCTGAAATAATGGAGGCCTGGTCCGAGGAAGGGGATTCTTCCTCCACTCTGGGCCTTTTGTCCAGAGGGGATTGAGAACCCCTGATAAGAGTAATCAAATCCTCAGCCACTTTGAGCATCTGCTTTTTAGGCATGGGGCCTTGAGAGGGGCCCTGTGGGGCTTGTCTTTTAGTATGCATGGCTGCTTTAGACTTAGTGAAAGCCTTGATGGAAAAAGAAGAGGAAGGCCTGAAGACACCTTGAGAGGTGGCAGGCCTGTCTAAATTCTGAGTTTCACTGCCAAGAGTGGCTTCGGTATCTGTAGTCGGGGTGTGGGCCGAAGAGCCTGCGACCTCGGGCACTGAAGACACCGCCAAAGAAGTGTCATCGGTAGTCAGGGGCTGCGTAGGCGCCTCACTGAGAACCAGACCACCTGTAGTCAGCTTTGGCGTGGTGTCGGCAGAAGTCGCGGACCTCATAGGTTGGTCCTTATCTTTGCGTCTTACTTAAAACTGGAGTCGGAGTATCCGACAACATAATGTAATTAAATCTTTTACCAAAACAGTGTTGGGCGAACTCCGCCCGACGCTTAATAGTGCATCTGTTGAATGTAGCACAAAAACGACAGGCCGAGACGTCGTGGTCTGGGCCTAAGCAAGGAATGTAGAGGGAATGAAAATCCTTATGCGGTATTTGCTTCCCACGTGAAATGCAATTATTAACTTTGTCTGATGCAATTATTAACTTTGTCTGACATCGGTCTGAGGCAAGAAAAATTTCCCCAATGGGGTACTTAGCTTTCAAGAAGACTTCGGTTGAAAAATATTCGTAATCTCAAGAGCTGGCCGACTGGAACTTGCGAACTGCTTCTGCTTCAGGCACCGCGCGGCAAGAAAGACTGAAGAAAATGGTGTCGGCTGGTTCTTTTATACCCCTGTCGCACTGACGTCAGGGAAGAAGCGACGACATCCGACGCCGGACCTAGACTTTGGAATTTGGCCGACCGAGGACCCACCTGACGGCAGGAAAACCCATCTGTTATGACTGCAGCTGTATGCACGATGAACATCGTTGTGATCAGGGCCTAGGCAAGGAATACAGTAAGAATGAAAATCCTTATGAGGCATTTGCTTTCCGCAAGAAATACAATTATTTACTTTTTCTGACATCGGTCTGGAGCAAGAAAAAAGTTTCCCCAATGGGGTACTTAGCTTTTTGAGGACTTCAGATCTGAAACTCGAACACAAAAATCTCAGGTGTCGGCTGACCGGCACTTGCGAACTGCTTCTGCTTCGGGCACCGCACGGCAAGAAAGACTGAAGAAAATGGCGTCGGATGCATCTTTTATACCCCTGACGTCAGGGAAGGGGCGACAGCAGCCGACGCAGGTCCCAGGACTTTGGAATTCAGGCCGACTGAGGATTACCCAAATGTAACGACTGCAACAGTGAAACACGAAGAATATCCAATGCTGTCGGAGCCAAAAGGGAGTCACCAACAAGATTATGGTGGAGTCCTGCTCTTTGCTGAGCAGGACCCTCAGAATCAGAGGAAGGGAAGGAGTAAGGAAACCATCCCCTTCCAAAAAAAAAAAAAAAAAAAGATAGTGTGCCCACCTTCCACACCAGAGGATTTGGGACTCTGGAGAAAAAAAAAAAAAAAAAAAAAAGAGGAAGAAGTTGTCTGTTCAAAGGGGAGTCAAAAAGATCTGAAGAGTACCCCACTGATGGACAATGTCCAGAAACACATCTCTGTGAAGCATCCATTCATGAGCCTGTGTTTTGGACCTGCTCAAAGAGTCTTCCACTATATTTTGCTTTGAAGGAATGTATACAGTCTGAAAAGTCATTTGATAATGGACAGCCAGATCCCAAACTTTAAGAGAGAGCCTACAAAGAAGGTAGGACAGTGTCACTCCTTGCTTATTGATGTACCACATCACTGTGGTATTGTCTGCAAATATTTTGCGAGGCCCTGGAAAAAAAAGGGAATGAAAGGTCTGAAGGGCGAAAAGGAGAGCCTCTCATCTCCTTGATATTGATGTGGTATGATCTCAGACTCTGGGCCTTGAGGGGAGTGAAAAGGGCTCCCCATCCCATGTCGAGGCATCTGAAAGTTCTTGTGAGGGGATTGAGGGCTAAAAAGGAATTCCCTGGTTGAAAGACAGCTAATGAATCCACCACTGAAGCTCAAGCTTGAGGCAAGGAAGATGAGGGACTAGAAAACCTAAAGGAAAACAGTGTTGGAGCCATACTGATTTTAGGAACCACTACAGTTCTCACATGAAGCCTGGCTACAGGTAGCATAGGAATGGTGGAGGCCAAGAATCCTAGTGCCCTTATAAACTGCACAGCTGTAACTGAAACCTGAGGAAGAAGCGACTGAAAAAAGGTGAGCAGAGAAAGAGCCCTGTGAGGAGACAGGGAAGCCAGCATAGGGATGGTCTGGAGCCTGCAAGCAAGAAACACATGACCCTGAGAAGGAACCAGGACTGATTTCTGGAAGTTTATTGCAAATCCCAGGGATTGCAAGAGACAAACAGTAGAGTGGAGGTGCTAAACCAAGGTTTCAGGGGAGAAGCCTGAACGAGTAGGTCATCCAGATAAGGAAAGATCTGAACCTCTCTCATCCTGCAAAAAGCAATGACAGGTGTGAGGCATTTGCTGAAAACCCCTAGGGCAGTAGAAAGGCCAAAGGGCAAAGCAGAGAACTGAAAATGCATACAAGAAACAGAAATGCAAAAACTTTCTGAAAAGGGGATGAACTGGAATATGAATATAAACATCCTTGAAATCCATGGAGAGCAGGGGAGCCTGGGAAAGAAGAGGAAACAGGGTCTGAAGGGATAGCATCTGAAAAGGACGGGATCTTCACAAAGGTGTTGAGCTACAGAATGGTTTCCAGGTACCTTCCTTACTGGGAACCAGAAACAGTCTGGAATAAAACCATTTCTCCTCCTGGGGAAGGGGGCACAGCTTGAATGGTGCCTTGTGCCAGAAGGCCCTGAAGTAGTTCTGGAAAGAAAGGAAGATGTTCCTGAGGAGGTTGAGAGATGCTCAGAAAAGGAGGAAGGGATTTCCATACCATGAAGCATTCTTGATGGATGATGGACAAAACCCAAGACTTTTGAGTGATCCTTCACCAACAGGAGAGGAACAAGGAAAGATGAAGAGATAAGGGAACCTGGCTCAAGAATGGGGAAACCAAACGGTCAGGTAAGAACCTGGTATCTCTTGAAAAGGAGATTTCTGTGATGTGGGGGTCTGAGTAGACTTAGAAGGAATCCACCTAGAACCCTTCTTATCCTTCAAAGGAGGACGAAGCAGTCTGAACAAAAGCAGGTTTAGATGGATAATTCCACTGGAACTTAGGAATAGGAGAAACAAAAATATGCTTCAATTTCTGCAAGGCTTTACCTTTATCCTGCAGAGATTTAAAAGGCTCAGCAGCTGCAGAACCAAACAGGTTATTATTATTGAGAGGAGCAGCCCACATTTCAGCCTTAGTATCATCAAGCAAAGGCTGGTGAAAAATCCAAGAATAACGTCTCAAAACAGAAACAAAAGCAACAGCTCTACAAGAGGCATCAGCTGCATCACATCTATATTTAATACAGTGGCAGGCTACTTGAGAAGTAGATCCAGTAAAGAGACGGACGAAGCTTCCCTTCAGAAATCAGAGAAAGATGGGCTAATACATACCTGGTCATAGGGTTCTGGTAATTAATAGCTTGAAAGTCCAAGGTGGCAGTAGTATACACCTTCTTGCCCAGATGTTCCATAGCTCTATTATCCTTGTCTGAAGGAAATAGTTTAGTAGAAGGGAAAAGTTAGAGGGTTTGTTACAACACACAGACACTACAGAAGGATCAGCAGAACAACATTTGTGGAGAAACTTACACTCATCAGGCAGCTTGTAAAATTGGTCAGGTTTCTTAAGATCGAGGGCCACAGAAGCTGCAGGAAAGGTATCCAAAAGGGCAGCTAAGACAGGAGGATCCACAGAGGGCTTAGAGGACTCCCATCTGGAGGAGCTCATAATATCACTTGAATGTCAGAAACCTGAGAACAGTCCCATTTAAAAAATTACCCCCAAAGGAGAGTTCTTCAGAGGGAGAGTCTGGGCTACTACAGTATTCCTCATCAGAACCATAATCCAAGGGAAAAGGGATCTGAAAGGAATATGCCAGACTCTTCTTAAGAATCCAAGTCATCTTCAGAGGAGTCCTGTTCTCTGGGCCCCTTGAGTGGGGTAGAGGATCAAGAAGGAGCAGGTACAGAAACTTCCTAGGATCAAGGAGGAGCAGGTACAGAAACTCCCTGGGGAGGCTTCAAAACCATCAGTGCACTAAATAACCTCTGGATAAAACCCTGCCATTCACGCTGGGGATCTTTAGAAGCAGGGGAAACATGTTTTTTTTTTTGTTTTGTTTTTTTTTTTTTTTTTGAGGAATATCTGCCCTAAACTCCCTAAGATGTTTAAACCCTTACCTAAATTCAACTAACGTAGTAGGAATCTCCTTCGAACAAGTATCTGTGGAATCCCCCTCAGTCCCTCTGAAATATCAGCCAAGGTTCCTCCTCAACATGTGGAATGGACCTCTGAAGAGCCTCAAAGGATGTGCAAGAAGTCAGATGCATGCTGGCCGCCGAAATGGTCACAGCAGAGGAATCAGATGTAACAAACTGGTGATTCTCTAGTCTTTCACCAGCCTCTAAAGAGACGTTCAGGGGAGGTGGGACACCAGCATGACTCTTTTGATCTTTTTCTTGGCAGGCGGCTGACCGTCAAGGATGGGAAGATTCTGCCATAGCACCCTGCAAAAACAATTTAAGATGTTGGTTATCCAGGTAAATGGACAAAGAGGAGAGACATCTACGTAGGGTCTTGGGGCAAACACTTGGCAGACAGAACACTTTGTATGGTCGTGAGAAGCACCCAAACAGAAGAAACACTGCTTGTAATGATCCTTATAGGGAATCTGCTTTCTACACAGATATTTTCCCTTTCTGGATGACATGTAAACTCAAACTAAAATACAGAAGAAAAAAATAAGATAAAACCCCAATGAGGCACTTATCTGAAACATGGTTTGGTAACCAGCACAGAAGTATCATTCAGACCAATTATCAATGATGGCGTTTGCACTGGCGGTAAAGAAGTTCTGAGGTATGTACATCCATGCGTCACCTCTATGCCCTACGCCTTGAGCAGGATGTACACACGAGTTACAATGTTTATAAAATCCTAAGGCTTTGGTACACCGACCAGATGATGGGCTACTCTTGGCACTGAATCCCCTTTAGTAAAGAATACCGCAACTGATATAAGGAAGGACATCTTATAGGTGCCATACATCACATGTATGGTCTACGCTTAGGGAATAAAGGTGACCTACTGATGCAAATACTCAGAACTGAAATGTCCCACGAGGAACAAAACACCCCCAGGGACAAAGGAGAAAGTACAGTTGTGTACATTTATCATAAATGTAGATGTTAGAGTGTATTCACTGTTACAGTCATCACACATGGGTTATCTGCCTGCAGTTAGCCCTCAGTCTGCCCAAATACCAGAATCTTGGGATTTCTGCTTTGGATGCTTTTGCTTCTTCCATGACGTCAGGTCGTCAGAGGGTATAAAATAGGCAGCAGACGCCATTACATCAGTTTTTCTTGCCCCAGATGTCAGGAGCCCCCCCAATAGGAAGCCAGTATATGGTGTGGAACACCACCAGTAAAAAGTAAATACCCCTGCCATAAAAAATGGCCATACAGAGGATAGGTAGAAAGGATAGAGAAAAAGGGGGATGGAGCGAGGGAAAAGTACAGTCTTGTACCTACCATAAATGTAGATGTTCGAGTGTAGACACTGCTGCAGTCGTTACACTTGGGATATCCTGCCGTCATGCGGTTCCCCAGCCAGCCGTCATGCGGTTCCCCAGCCAGCCTGAGTTCCAAAGTCTTGGTCCGGCATCGGCTGCTGTCGCCTCCTCCCTGACATCAGTGCGACAGGGGTATATAAGATGCAGCCAACGCCATTTTCTTCAGTTTTTCTTGCCCCAGATGTCAGGTGCCCCCAAATAGATAGGCAATTCAAATTGCTAATAAAACATACACAAGAAATGCAAACACACTTTCAGCTACCAGCAAATACTCCCCATAGGTAGTAAAAGGTAGAGGAACTAGGTACATACTAGCCAGTAAGAGGGGAAGGAGGGAGGGTAACCTGGACTGCAGCAGTGTCTACACTCGAACATCTACATTTATGGTAGGTACAAAACTGCACTATGTTCATCGTGTGACACTGCTGCAGTCATTACACTTGGGTAAAATCCCAAAGCTGAGGTAGGGTGGTTGGTTCTATAAGGCATTAGGGGTGGCTATAAGGCCCTGCAGCACTGCAGAGGCGAAGCCAGCTATGGATTTAGAGTATAGAGGCAGATGGTAATGCTTGGTGAAGGTATGCACAGAACTCCATGTTGCTGCTTCCAAAATATCCTTGGTAGGTACTCCTATGAGGTAGGTAGTTGAAGTGGCTGTTGCCCTGGTGGAGTGAGATCTAATGCTGTTAGGCACAGGTTTTCCATGGTGCGTATAGCAGAAATATATGCATTGTCCTATCCATTTGGAAATAGTCTGTTTTGAAATAGCTTTTCCCTGTGATGCTGCAGCATATGCTACCAATAATTGCTCAGATTTTCTGAAAGCTTTGGTTTTGTCCAAGTAGAAGTGTAACTGCCTGTGAATGTCCAATGAATGCAGTAGTCTTTCCCCTTTATTCTGTGGTTTTGGATAAAAAGTAGGCAAGTGAATCGTTTGGTTTAGAGACACACTTGAAACCACCTTAGGCATAAATGTAGGGTTAGTTCTTAAGGACACCCTGTCCTGGTGAAAAATGAGGAAAGGTTCCACTGCCATTAGTGCCTGTAACTCTGAAACTCTTCTTGCAGAAGTTATTGCCAGGAGCAGAGCAGTTTTCCAAGAAATGTATTTTAATTCTGCCGTGCTAGCGGGTTCAAAAGGAGGTAAAGTTAATTTTTCCAAAACAAAGTTGAGGTCCCAAGTTGGAGTAGGTGCTCTACGGGGCAGTCTTATGTTTTTAGCTCCTCTGAGGTACTGTTTTAGCAAATGATTAGAGAAAATTGGTGGATCCGTGTTGTAATGTGCAGAGATGGCAGAGGCGTGGATCTTGATGGATGAAAAGGAGAGACCTTTGTCCAGCATCTCAGTCAAATATTGTAGTATCTGAGGAATGTTTGGCACAAGAGGATCAAGGCTGTGAGCCTGGTTCCAGGCACAGAATCTCTTCCATTTATTTGAGTAGGCTTTCCTGGTACTAGGCCTTCTGGCCTCCAGAATGACATCCATAACTGCTTTGGAGAGAGGCATTGCTTGCGTGGCTAGGGAATCTTCCATACAGCTAGGTTTAGTGTCTTTAGCTGGCTGTGGAGTAACTGATTGTTGTGCTGAAACAGCAGATGTGGTATTTGAGGCAAAATCCAGGGTGGTCCTTGTGCTAAGTTTTTTAAGACTGGGTACCAGTGCTGGCGTGGCCAGTTTGGCGCAATCAGGATCATTTTTGGCTCTTCTTGCCTGGCTTTTAGGAGTACCTTTGGGAGAAGAGGCAGTGGTGGAAAAGCATATACTTGTAGGTTTGTCCAGTTGAATGAGAGGACATTCACTTTTCATGCTTGCGGATGGTAACACCTTGTGCAGAATTTCTTTAGCTGGCAATTCATTGGGGAGGCAAACAGATGCATGTCTGTGCTCCACCATTTCTTTGTTATCATTCTGAATATTTGAGGATTCAATTCCCATTCATGGGGATCCATGATATTTCTGCTCAAGTTGTCTGCCAGTGTGTTTTTCTCTCCTGGCAGGAATTGTGCTTGTAGATGAACTTGATAGTTTATAGCAGTGTTCCACAAGGTCATGGCTTGTCTGCAGAGGGGGTAGGAGTGAGTGCCCCCTTGGTTGTTTATGTACCACATAACTGTGGTGTTGTCTGTCTTTAGTAGTAGTTGTCCTGGATGCAGCAGGTCCTTGAAAGCTATAAGAGCATTTTGTACAGCTAGCATCTCTTTTCGATTGATGTGAAGATGCCTTTGTTCTGCGGGCCACTTGCCCTGAATACATTTTCCTGCCAAGTGTGCTTCCCAGGCGTAATCCGATGCATCTGTTGTCAGTGTTTGCCTGGCTGTGGGTTGAGTAAAAGGCTGTCCCTTGTTGAGGTGACAAGCTGAGCCCACCATCGAAACTCCTGTTGAAGGAAAGGTATTAGTGGTAGAACGGTTTCCAAACTTTGACAGTGTTGAGACCATACACTCTTTAGGTACCATTGTAGTTTTCTCATATGCAGTCTGGCATATGGAATTAGTAGTATGCAAGATGCCATGAAGTCCAAGGCCTGCAGAATTTTTCTTGCAGGGAGTTGGGTCTTTGTTGCCAACAGTAGATGTCCTTGCTTGTCTGGCATGAGAAAAGCCATCTGGGCCGTTGTGTTCAAGCTGGCACCCAGGAATATTATCTCTTGTGAGGGCACTAGTTTTGATTTCTTTTCGTTTACTGTGTACCCCAGGCAACTTAACTTTTTTACAAACGCCAGATGCTGTAGAAGAATGTCCTTGCTCTCTGCTTGAATCAGGCAGTCGTCCAGGTAAGGGTAAATTTGAATTCCTTTCTGTCTGCAAAATACAATTACTGGTGCCAGGCACTTTGTGAAGACCCTGGGCGCAGTAGATAATCCAAAGGGCAGTGCAGAGAATAGATAGTGCATTGGACCAGCTAAGAACCTGAGGTATCTTCTGCAGTTTTGTCTGATAGGGACATGCAGGTATGCCTCCTTGAGGTTCAAAGTCATGAGCCAAGCTTGCTTGCCCAGCATGGGAAGAAGCTGCTGTAATGTCAACATTTTGAATTTCGGAACATCCAGGTAAATGTTTATTGAAGAAAGATCCAGAATGGGCCACCAGACTTTGTCTTTTCTGGGAACCAGAAAGAGTCTCGAGTAAAATCCTTGCCCTTGTTCCTGTGGTGGTACCTTATGAATAGCTCCCATGTTCATGAGTGCCATAATTTGTTTTTGGGCCTTTGCCCATTGATTTAGTGGCAGATTTGGCATTCCTTTTAATCTTGGCAGAGTGTGAAAGTGGAACCTGTAACCTTTTGAAATAATATTGAGAACCCATTTGTCTTGGGTGATCATATGCCAATTGTGATAAAAAAAGTGCCAGTTTTCCTCCCAAAGGGGCTGCCAAGAGTGAGTTGTTTGGCAGCTGGAGTGGGAAGTCATTGGGGCTGTTTTTTATATGGATGGTGCCTGTCTTCCCCTTCTTTCTGCCTGATGCACCCCATTGTCGAGGCCTGTAAGGACCTTGTGGTTGACCTCTACCTCTTGGCAGTCTGTATCTGCCCCTTTGAGGTCTGTCATTAACTGGAAAGGACCAATTCTTTGTTGGCCAGTTTTGGGTGAACCTGTAAGAAATCCTTCACTGTTTGCATAGATTTTGGCCTTATCCTCCATTTTCTTTAATACCTCTTCTGCCTTAACTCCAAATAAAACATCCTGCTGTAAAGGTGCATCCAGTAATTTACCTTTAACATGATCTGGTAACGTATGTTCTTTTAACCATGCATGTCTTCTAATGACAGAGCCTGTAACTGTGGTTCTGCATGAGGCCTCTAAAGAATCAAAACCACATTGCAAAGTATGCTTTCCCACTTGTTCAGCAGCATGCAATAAATCTTGCATTTCTTTAAAATTAGGAGGATCTGTACCTGGAAGCATTTTTTGTTTCAACTGAGACATCAAAAATTGCTGATATTTTAGCATGTGAAACTGGCAATTTAAGGCTCTCATTGCTAAAGTTGCAGAGGTATATACTTTTTTTCCCCATCTGTCTAGTGCTCTGGAGTCTCTGTCAGAGGGAACTGGGTTCTTTGTTGATGAGGCCTTAACCCCTTTGGGTCCCTGAGAAATAGTTTCAGGATCAGCAACAGGGCTTTTATACAGAAATTTGTGTGAGTCAGGGACTCTAATATCTGTCCGGTTTAATTGGAGCTGGAGGTAAGGAATCAGGATTTAAGCTGGATTCAGTGTACACATCATCCACAATATCTAGCACTGGCGGAATAGCCAGGGGTCTGTGTTGAGGTAATAATAGGAAGTCTCTGAGCCTTTTCTTGGATTCTGAATAATCCTGGCCTTCCCAATGGAAATGCTCCCTCATGGTATGTAAGGTTTCCCCAAAGGAGTAATCCTCAGGCGGAGAGGCTGATGGAATAGATTCCTCAGTATCAGAATCCTCATAAGGGGGTACAGAATATCCCAGGTCTGAGGATGAATCTGAGGAAATGGACCCCTGGTCGGATGAATCATAATCTGCATCCTGTCTAGGCCTTTTATCAGGTGGGGGATGCGAACCCCTGATCAGAGTGATTAGGTCTTCGGCCATTTTGAGCATTTGTTTCTTAGGCATGGAGGCCTGTCCTGGAGAATGCCGTACTTGTTTCTTAGTTTTTAAAGGGGACTTTGACTTAGAAGAGGGTTTAATGCTTAGCGGAGTAGGTCTGAAGACACCCTCTGAAGCTGCGGGTAGCTCAGGTACTCTGGATCCCTCTGCAGGATCGGTTTTGGTCTGCTGAAAAGCTAGTGCGTCCGAAAGCCCAGCCATCTCCACTTGGGGGTCGGGGGCAGCCTGTGGTTCTACAGAAGCGGTCTGTCAGGGGCTGCAAAGGCGCCTCACTGAAAACCGGAGAACCGGTGACTGGCCTAGAAGAGGCTTCGTCGTCAGTTTTGGGCCTTGGATGCCTGTCCTTGTCTTTGTGCTTTTTATGAATACCAGTCGTCGGAAGTTCCAACGGCATGGTATAATTAAATTTTCTGCCAAAGTAATGTCGGGCAAAATCAAACAGACATTTAATAGTGCGCTTATTAAAGCTAGCACAAAACTGACAACCAGTAACATCGTGGTCTGGGCCTAGGCATGGGATACAATAAGAATGGAAATCCTTATGAGGTATTTGCTTCCCACAAGAAATACAGTTATTAAATTTTACTGACATCGGTCTGAGGCAAGAAAAAGTTTCCCCAACGGGGTACTTGGCTTTGTAGAAGACTTCGGTTCTGGATTTGGAATGAAAATCTCAGGAGTAGGCCGACCGGCACTTGCGAACTGCTTTTGCTTCGGGCACCGCGTGGCAAGAAAGACTGGAGAAAATGGCGTCGGCTGTATCTTATATACCCCTGTTGGACTGACGTCAGGGAGGAGGCGACAGCAACTGACGCCGGACCAAGACTTTGGAACTCAGGCCAGCTGGGGAACCGCCTGATGGCAGGATAACCCAAGTGTAATGACTGCAGCAGAGTCACACAATGATCATCCAGGACTGCAACAGTGAAGACACTCTAACATCTACATTTATGGTAAGTGTACAGAACTGTACTATGTTCTTTGTGTTTTACTGTTCCAGTCATCACACTGGGGTTGATTCCCAAAGCTGAGGAAGAGTGGAGACATTCAAGAGGAGTTAGGGTTGGCTAACAGGCCTTGTAAGACTGCTACAGCAAATCCAGCTCTGGATTTAGAAAAAAATAGGTAAGTGGTAATGCTTGGTGAAGGTGTGTACATAACTCCAGGTTGCAGCTTCCAGAATATCCCTGGTAGGGACTCCTCTGAGAAATGGTGTAGAGGTGGCAGTAGCCCTAGTGGAGTGTGTTCTGATCCCCTTGTGGGGTAAGTTTTCCATCGTGCTTGTAGCAGAAATGGATGCAGTGCGCTATCCATTTGGAAATGGTTTACTTTGAAATGGCCTTGCCCTCTGCCCCTGTAGCAAAGCTGACTAGCAGTTGGTCAGATTTTTATGAAAGGTTTAGTCCTGTCAGAGTAGAACCTGTGCTATCTGTGTAAATCCAAGGAGTGCAGGATCCTCTCCCCTTTATTTTGAGGATTAGGGAAGAAGGTTGACAAATGGATGGTTTAGTTTAGAGCCACACTGGAGATCACCTTACGCATAAAGGACAGGATAGTCCTGAGGCAATCCCTTACAGCATAGAAAATAATGAAGGGTTCCACAGCCATTACTGCCTGTAACTCAGACACTCTTCTAGCTGAGGTTATGGCTAAAAGCAAGGCTGTTCTCCAAGAATGGAATTTTAACTCTGCTGCAGCTGCAGATTCAAAAGGGGAGTGCGAGCTTTTCCAGTACAAAGTTAAGGGCTCAGGCAGGGAAGGGTGCTCTCCTAGGGGGCCTTAAGTTGTTAGCTCCTCTCAAACTGTTTGATGAGAGGGTGAGAGAATAGAGGTGGCTCAGTATTATAATGAGCTGAGACAGCAGAGGCATGAATCTTAATGGAGGAGAAGGATAGACCTCTGTGGAGTAGCTCTGCTAGGTAATCAAGGATTTGAGATAAGGAGGGCACAGCTGTGTACTTTCCTTGAGACTGACTCCAAGAGCAATATCTTTTCCACTTTTCAGCATAGGATTTTCTAGTACTAGGCCTTCTGGCCTCAAGAATGATGTACAGCACCTGTTTGCTGAGGGTTATTGGTGGAGTATTCAGGAGATAAGCCAGGCTGCAAGGTTTAGGGTTTGTAGCTGTGGATGCAAAATCTGTCCCTCCTGCTGAGACAGAAGAGAAGGTGTCTGATGAAGGTGCTACGGTGGCACTATTGCAGACTGCGTAAGAGTGGGTACCAGTGCTGCCATGGCCAATCTGGTGCAATAAGAATTGCCCTTGGGCTGTCCTGTCTGACCTTGAGTAGTACCTTTGAGAGGAGGGGCAGAGGGGGAAAGGCATAAATTGAGAGGTTTTCCCATTTGAAGGATAAGGCATCCACCTTCCAAGGCCTTGCTGTGAGGGTTCCTGGTCCAAAATTGGTGGTTCTCGGGGGAGGCAAGGAGGTCCACCTCCAGTGTCCCCCACCTCTGGACTAGAAGGTTGAAGGTGTTGGGCTCCAATTTCCACTCCTGTGGGTCCAGGAGATTTCTGCTCAAGTCGTCTGCCAGTGAATTCTGTTTGCCTGCCAGGAACTGAGCTTACAGATGCACTTGGTTGCTCAAGGCTGTGTTCCACAGGGCCATGGCTAACCTGCAGACTGGGTAAGAATGGTTTCCCTCCAGCTTATGTACCACATAACTGTGGTGTTATCTGCTTTTATTAGCAGCTGTCCAGGAAGGATTAGGTATTTGAAGGTTGTCAGAGCATACTGTACAGATAACATCACTTTTTGATTGATGTGCAGGAGAATTTGTCCCGGGCTCCACTTTCCCTTAATGCATTTGCCTGCCATGCGAGCCCCCCATGCATAGTCTGATGCATCTGTTGTCAGGGTTTGGGCGGCAAGGGGTTGAGTGAAAGGCAGTCCCTTGTTGTGGTTGCATGCTTCTGCCCACCCAAGGAACTCTGCCCTTAGACAAGGAATGATCGGAATGACCGTTTACAGACCCTGAGAATGTTGGCACCAAAGACCAAGTACCACCAAAGTTTCCTCATATGCAGTCTTGCATATGGAATTTAGCAGAATGCATGAGGTCATGAACCCTAGGGCTTGTAGTATTTTCATTGCAGATAGCTGGGTGTTGGTGGCCATGTATTTGAAATAGTTGTTCAAATAGATCTGCTTTTCTGGAGTGAGAAAGGCCATCTCAGAAGTTGTGTTCAAGCTTGCTCCCAGGAATACAATTTTTTGACTGGGTACCAGTTGTGATTTCTTTTCATTAAGGGTGTACCCCAATGACGATGAGAGTCTTTTTACAAATGCCAGGTGTTGGAAGTACTAATTCCGGACTGCCTGCCTGAATCAGGCAATCGTCCAAGTATGGGAAAATTTGGATATTTCTCTGCCTGCAGTATGCAATGGCAGGAGCCAAGCCCTTAGTGAATACTCTAGGCACAGTAGATAAACCAAAGGGAAGTGCAGAGAACTGATAGTGCACACAGCCTGCCCTGAAGCGCAGATATCTCCTGCAAGACTCCCTTATGGGGATGTGCAGATAGGGTTCTTTTACGTCTAGGGTGACTAGCTAGGCATCCTTGGCTAGCATTGGGGAAGCTGTTGCAGGGTTAGCATTCTGAATTTTGGGACCACCAGAAAGGTGCTGAGAATTGCTAGAGCCAGGATTGGGAGCCAAGAGCCCTCTTTTCTGGGCACCAGGAACAGCCTGGAGTAGAAACTCTGTCCTCTTTAGTCTACTGGAAAGTACAGTTGTCTACCTACCATAAATGTAGATGTTTGAGTGTATTCACTGTTGCAGTCATTACAAATGGGTTATCCTGCTGGCAGGCTACCCGCAGTCGGCCTGAATTCCAAAGTCTAGGTCCAGCGTCGGTTGCTGTCACCTCCTCCCTGACGTCAGTGCGCTAGGGATATAAAAGATGCAGCCGACGCAATTTTCTTCAGTTTTTCTTGCCCAGATGTCAGATGCCCCCAAAAGGGTAGGCTAAAAATATTATGCCAATAAACATACATGCAGTAAAGAAACATTTCCTTCATCTATATGCAAATACACCACATAGGTTGTATAGAATAGAGAAGTACAGATAAATCCCAGCAAAAGAAAGGGGGATGGTGGGAGGGTAACCTGGACTGCAACAGTGAATACACTCTAACATCTACATTTATGGTAGGTAACAACTGTACTATGTTCATCGTGTTTCACTGTTGCAGTCATTACTGTTGGGTTGAATCCCAAAGCTGAGGATGGGTGGCTTGGCTAAGTAGGATTAGGAGAGGTTATGAGGCCCTGCAGAACTGCAGTGGCAAAGCCTGCTCTGGACTTAGAGTAAAGTGGTAGTGCTTTGTAAAAGTGTGCACTGAACTCCAAGTTGCAGCCTCCAAGATGTCTTTGGTTGGTACTCCTCTGAGGAAGGCTGCTGAAGTGGCTGCTGCTCTGGTAAAATGAAGCCTAATGCCCTTAGGCACTGATTTGCCATGCTGAGAATAGCAGAAATGGATGCAATGGCCTTTCCATTTAGAAATAGTGCAGCATATGACACAAAGTTGCTCAGTCTTTCTGAAAGCTTTAGTTCTGTCCAAGTAGAAGCGTAGCTGCCTGTGTATGTCCAAAGAATGCAGAATTTTCTCACCCTTGTTCTGTGGGTTTGGATAAAAGGTAGGCAAGTGAATGGTTTGGTTAAGGACCACACTGGACATCTCCTTAGGCATAAAATGTTGGGTTTGTCCTCAGAGAAACCCTGTCTGGATGAAAAATGATAGAAGGTTCTACAGTCATGAGTGCTTGTAACTCCGAGACTCGTCTTGCAGAGGTTATTGCTAGGAGCAGAGCTGTTTTCCAGGATAAGAATTTTATATCAGCTGTTGAGGCTAGCTCAAAAGGAGGCAGTGTGAGTTTTTTCCAAGACATAATTGAGGTCCCATGCCGGAATTGGTGCTCTCCTGGGAGGCCTGATGTTTTTGGCCCCTCGGAGGTACTGCCTTATTAAAGGATGAGAAAAGATAGGTGCCTCTGTATTGTAATGGGCTGAAATGGCAGAGGCATGAATCTTAATTGACGAGAAGAAAAGGCCTTTGTCCAGCATCTCAGTTAGGTATTGTAAAATCTGAGGGATATTTGGTACATACGTGCCAATGCCTTGTTCCTGGTTCCAAGCACAGAATCTCTTCCATTTTTCTGCATAAGATTTTCTGATACTGGGCCTCCTAGCCTCCAAGATAACATTCATAACAGCTTTTGAAAGAGGAGTGTTCTGAATGGCTACATTATCCGCCATGCTGCCAGATTTAAGGTCCTGAGTTGGCTGTGCAGGATCTGATTGTTTTGTTGGGTCAGCAAGTGAGAAGTTTGAGGTAATATCCATTCTGGACCTTGAGACAAACTCTTTAGGATTGGGAACCAGTGCTGGCGTGGCCAGTCTGGTACAATCAGTATCGTTTTTGGCTTCTCTTGTCTGACCTTTAGGAGTACCCTGGGAAGGAGAGGCAGTGGAGGAAAGGCATACACTGATAGATTTTTACAGCTGAAGGATAGGGCTTCCACTCTCCATGCTTGCTTGTGATAAATCCTTGTGCAAAATCTCTAAGTGGCAGTTGTGAGGAGAGGCAAATCGATCTATGTCTGGGCATCCCCATTTCCTTGTTATCATGCTGAAGACTCATGGATCCAGTTTCTACTCGTGGGGGTCCATGAGGTTTCTGCTTAGTTCGTCTGCCAGAGTATTTGTTTTTCCTGGCAGGAATTGTGATTGCAGGTGAACTTGATAAGTCAATGCTGTATCCCATAAGGTCATTGCTTGTCTGCAGAGGGGGTAAGAATGTGTGCCTCCCAGCTTATGTACTACATGAGCATATTATTGTCCATCTTTATCAGTAGCTGTCCTGGTTGAAGTAGGTCCTTGAAAGCGGTCAGGGCATTCTGAACAGCTAGCATCTCTTTTTGATTGATGTGAAGATGCATCTGGCTTGCAGGCCATGTGCCCTGAATACATTTTCCTGTCATATGGGCCCCCCAGGCATAATCTGATGCATCCGTTGTCGGTGTCTGTCTGGCTGTGGGTAAAGTGAATGGCAGACCCTTGTTGTGGTGACAGGCCTGTGCCCACCATCGAAACTCCTTTTGCAGGCAGGGATTGAGGGTAATTACTGTCTCCAGGCTGTGACAATGCTGAGCCCAAACACTTTTTAGATACCATTGCAGTTTCCTCATATGCAGTCTGGCATATGGAATTAGTAGATTGCAGGATGCCATGAAGCCCAAGGCCTGCAGGATTCTCCTTGCAGATAACTGGGACTTTGTTGCCAACTTTTTGAAGTAAGAAGTCAGTTGCCTTTGTCTGGCATGAGATAAGCCATCTGGGCAGTTGTAGTTAAGCTTGCACCCAGGAATATTATCTCTTGAGAGGGTACTAGTTTTGATTTCTTTTCATTTACTGTGTACCCTAGGCAAATTAGTAATACTTTTACAAACGCCAGATGCTTTAGAAGAATGTCTTTATTCTCTGCTTGAATAAGGCAGTCATCCAAGTAGGGACATATTTGAATTCCTCTTTGCTGCAAAAAGCGATTACTGGTGCCAGGCACTTTGTGAAGACCCTGGGCGCAGTAGATAAGCCAAAGGACAGTGCAGAGAATTGGTAATGCATTGAGCCAGCTATGAATCTGAGGTATCTTCTGAAAGATTGCCTGATTGGGACATACAGGTATGCCTCTTTTAGGTCCAAAGTTACGAGCCAAGCCTTCTTACCCAGCATGGGCAGTAGCTGCTGTAGAGTCAACATCTTGAATTTTGGAACCTCGAGAAACGTGTTTAGTATAGACAGGTCCAGTATTGGTCTCCAGGTTTTGTCCTTTCTGGGCACTAAGAAAGGTCTGGAGTAAAATCCTTGCCCCTGCTCTTGTTGTGGTACTTGCTGAATGGCCCTCATGTCCATGAGGACTGTAATTTGCTTTTGTGCCTCTGCCCATTGATTGTGTGGCAGGTCTGGCATACCTTTTGCCCTTGGTAGAGTGTGAAAAAGGAACCTGTAGCCTTGGGACACTATATTCAAGACCCATTTGTCTTGGGTAATCGTTTGCCAATTTGGTGAAAAAAGTGCTAGTTTTCCCCCTAAGGGGGCTGCCAAAAGAAAGGTGCTTGGATCTGGCAGAGGAAAGTCATTGGGACCGTTTCCTGTAAGGTTGTGATTTGTCTTCTCCACTTTTGAAGGTAGCAGCACCCCATTGTTTAGGCCTGTATGAGCCTTGGGGCTGAGATCTGCCTCTGAGACGTCTGTATCTGCCTCTTTGTGGCCTGTCTGCCACTGGAAAGGACCAATTTTTTGAAGGCCAGTTCCTGCTAAATCTGGGTGGCTGTACCTGTAAGAAATCCTTAACTGTCTGCATGGATTTCGCTTTATCCTCCATTTTCTTCAACACCTCTTCTGCTTTAGCATCAAACAAAGTACCATGCTATAATGGAGGATCTAATAATTTTGCTTTAACATGATCAGGCAGATTCTGTTCCTTTAACCAAGCATGCCTTCTAATAACAGAACTTGTGACAGTGACCCTGCAAGAGGCCTCCAGTGAATCATAACCACATTGCAAAGTATGCTTTCCCACTTGTTCAGCTGTATGCAATAAATCCTGCATTTCCTTGTTCTCTGAACATTCAGAATTTGTCAACATTTTCTGTTTAAGCAGTGACATTAAGTATTGCTGATATTTAAGCATATGAAACTGACAATTTAAAGCCCTTACAGCCAAGGTGGCAGAAGTGTAAACTTTTTCCCCCCATCTGTCTAGTGCCCTAGAATCCCTATCAGAGGGGACAGGGTTTTTTTGCAGTGGAAGCTTTGACCTCTTCGGGACCCTGAGATATAGTTTCTGGGTCAGCAGCAGGGTTTTTAAATAGGGATTTATGAGAATCTGGGACCCTGTAGTATCTGTCTGGCTTAGCAGGCGCAGAGGGTAAAGAGTCAGGGGACAGGCCGGATTCTGAAAATACATCATCTACAATGTCTAGAACAGGTGGAATAGAAAGGGGTCTGTGCTGAGGAAGTAGCAGAAAGTCTCTGAGCCTTTTCTTAGATTCTGAGTAATCTTGGCTCTCCCAGTGGAAATGCTCCCTCATGGTATGCAGGGTTTCCCCAAAAGAATAATCCTCAGGAGGAGAGGCTGAAGGAATGGATTCTTCAGCATCAGAATCCTCATAGGGAGGAATAGAATAATCCTGTTCAGAAGAAGAATCAGAGGAAATAAAAACCTGATCTGAAGATTCATATTCTACCTCTTGCCTAGGCCTCTTGTCAGGAGAGGGATGAGAACCCCTGATCAAAGTAATTAGGTCTTTGGCCATTTTGAGCATCTGTTTTTTAGGCATAGAGGCCTTTCCATGGGGTTGTTGCACTTGTTTCTTTGTCTTTAAAGCTGCTTTAGTCTTTGCCTTTGTAGCTGAAGTAGTTTTAACATATAATTGTGTAGGTCTGAAAACACCCTCAGAAGCCGATGCCTGCTCAGCGGCTCCGGACCCATCTGCGGGAATGGTTTTCGAAGGTCCACTACCTTGAGTTTCTGTAGGCCTGGTTGACTCCACGTGGGAGTCGGTATCGGCCTGCGACTCTAAAGTAGCGGTCGTCAGGGGCTGTGAAAGTGCCTCACTGACAACCGGCGACTGGCCTAGAAGAAGCCTCGTCGTCGGTTTTGGACCTCTGATGCCTGTCCTTTTTCCTTGCGTTTTTTGTAAATTCCAGTAGTCGGCTGTTCCGACGGCATTATATAAATCTTCTGCCAAAGTAATGAAATGCAAAATCGTCCAGACGCTTAATAGCGCGTTGGTTAAATCTAGCACAAAACCAACAACTAGCAATGTTGTGGTCAGGGCCTAGGCAAGGAATGCAGTAAGAATGAAAATCCTTGTGAGGTATTTGCTTCCCACAAGAAATACAATTAACTTTTTCTGACATCGGTCTGGAGCAAGAAAAAAGTTTCCCCAACGGGGTACTTAGCTTTTAATGAAGACTTCGGATCTGAAATTCGAGCTTGAAAATCTTAGGAGTCGGCCGACCGGCACTTGCAAACTGCTTTTGCTTCGGGCACCATGCAGCAAGAAAGACTGAAGAAAATGGCGTCGGCTGCATCTTTTATACCCCTGGCGCACTGACGTCAGGGAGGAGGTGACAGCAACCGACGCCGGACCTAGACTTTGGAATTCAGGCCGACTGCGGGTAGCCTGCCAGCAGGATAACCCAATTGTAATGACTGCAACAGTGAAACACGATGAACATCAGGTTGGATGGCCCTGATATTGAGCAGGGAATGTACTTGCTTTTGAGCTTCTGCCCTCTGGTCTGCAGGAAGGTCTGGAAACCCACTTGGGGTTGGCAGGGAATGGAAGTAGAATCTGCACCCCTGGGATACAAATGTTTAGAACCCATCTGTTCTGAGTAATGGACATCCATTTTTTGGCATGAAGGGCAAGTTTTCCTCCTAGGGACGCAAGTAGATGGGCAGGGCTGGGAAGGATAACTGACAAGTCATTGTGAACTTTTACCATAAGGGGGTGGCTTGCCGCTTCCTGTTTTTGAGGTGGGAGCACTCCATTGTTTAGATCTCTGCATACCCTCAGCCTGTAGTCTTGGTGGTCTGGTTTCCCTGGGTTTGGGCTGAGAAGGTCTGGAAGGGGCTGGAAAGGACCATTTTTTTGTAAGAATTATTTAGCAGTTTGCATAGATTTAGCTTTTTCTTCCATCTTTTTAAGTACTTCTTCTGCTTTGGTACCAAACAGTCCCGATTTAAAGGTGCATCTAGTAATTTTGATTTGACATGGTCTGGCAAGGTTTGTTCCTTCAGCCATGCATGCGTTCTCAGTACAGATCCAGTGACTGCAGCCCTGCAACATGCTTCTAGGGCATTAAAGCCACACTGCAAAGTATGCTTACTAACTTGGTTTGCAGAATGCATTAATTCTTGTAAATCTTTATTTGCTGCACAATCTGGAAGTATCACCATTTTTTTGTTTAATTTGTTCCATAATACATTGCTGGTACTTCAACATATGAAACTAGCAATTTAATGCCCTGATGGCAAGAGTTGCAGAGGTATATACCTTCTTACCCCATCTGTTTAAAGCTCTGGAATTCCTGTCTGAAGGAGTAGGGTTTTTGGCTGTAGTAGCCTTAATACCTTTAGGCCCCTGGGAAATGGTCTCTGGATTTGCAGTAGGATTCTTAAAAAGAAATATGTGAGAATCAGGTACTCTGTAGTACCTGCCAGGTTTTCTAAGGGCCGGTGGTAAAGTGTCTGGAGTAAGACTGGATTCCATAAAGACATCATCTACAACATCCAGGAGGTATAGCTAGGGGCCTGTGCTGAGGCAACTCTAAAAATTCTCTGAGTCTCTTTTTGGACTGAGGATAATCCTGGCATTCTCAGCGGAAATGCTCTCTTAAGATATGCAAGGTTTCACCAAAAGAAAAGTCCTCTAGAGGGGAGGCAGAGGGAACGGATTTCCTCTGCATCTGAATCCTCAAAAGGTAGAACAGGGTATGTCCTGGTAATTAGAAGTGCCAGAGTCATCGGACACCTGGTCTGTAGAATCAGAAAGAAACTCAACTCTTGGTCTCTTAGCAGGTGAAGGCTGGCTTCCGCTAATTAGGGTGATAAGGTCTTCAGCCATTCTAAGCATTTGTTTTTGAGGCATGGGAGCTTGAGCATGTGCTTTGGACGTCGGTTTTCTAGGCGTAGTACGTACTATGGGCCTGAGATACTCAGTAGTTCTAGCTAAAAATGAAGTGGTCGGTTTAATGCAAATATCAGTAGGTCGGAATACACCCTCAGAAGCCAGTGCCTGCACAGCAGCTCCGGACCCATCCAAGGTAGAGACATCTTCAGGTTCCATAGTCAAAGAAGCATTTTGCAGCATACCGGACTCCGAATGGGTCTCAGCAGAGACCTGTGAACCTGTAGAAGCGGGCATCAGGGGCTGCAAAGGCGACGAGTACCGGAAGACTGGTGACTAGCTTAACGGAAGAGTCGTCGGCAGTTTTTGACCTATGCGGTCTCTCTCTTTATCTTTGCACTTTTTCAGAAGATCGGTAGTCTGATGGTTTACAGAAGCCATTTCGGAATACGGACAACAAGAGCAAAAGAATTTAGTGACAAAAATAGCCGACAACGAATGGTTCGGGCGTTAAGGCACAAAACCAAAACAGACAGTGAGGGATGTCATGGTCTGAGCCTAAACAGGTGACGCAGTAAGAATGAAAATCTCTGTGAGGTATTTGCTTTCCACAGGCAAGACAATTGTTAACTTTTTCTGACTTCGGTTAGAGCAAGAAAAAAGAATCCTCAACGGGGTACTTAGCTTTAGAAGAATTCAGGTTTGAAACTCGAAAAACGAAAATTTCAGGTAGCGGCTGACCGGCACTTGTGAACTGCTTCTGCTTCGGGCTCCTTCTCGGCAAGAAAGACTGATGTAATGGTGCCAGCTGCCTGTTTTATACCCCTGATGACCTGACATTATGGAAGAAGCAACAGCATCCGACGCAGAAATCCCAAGACTCCGGTATTCGGGCCGACAGAGGGCTACCTGCAGGCAGATAACTGAATTGGGATGACTGCAACAGTGAAACACGAAGAACATCATACACATCCAGAAGAAAAAAAATTTAGAAGGAAAAGGAAGCCAAAGCCCCTTGGTTAGAAGGTAACAAATGGGCAAGAGCTAAAACAGAGGTGGGGCAAGAGGGAGGAGAGGAACGATTACTGCAACACTGACATGAATAGTCAAGGTTGAGACAGCTGAACTGAAGTGGATATTTAAACTGCAGGCAGACAAGTATCCAGACTTCAATGATAGTATTTGAAACTTGCCCTAAGACGGTGTAAATTGAGGAGTTAATTCATTGGATAATAGGACAATATGCTGTTTGCTAACAGGTATGTCCTATTTAAATACTTGACTACTCTTTTTTTAGGTTTACAGGTATGTCCTATTTAAGTACTTGACTACTCTGTTTTTACTTAGATCTGATGAAGCACTATCCTGTGTTTTAATGACTTTTTTATTAAACTTTGGTGTATGTTTACAGCCGTGGTAGCCTTGCTTATTTTTCTGGTTATTTTATACTTCTTGTACAGCACTGGTTTTTATTTGCTGTCAGACCATTTTGTTTTTTGAGTTACTGACTTGGCTGTAAAATCGACAGTACTACATGGCAGAAGGCACATCCACTGAGCTGGATTATAACCCGCCATCTACTATACTAGGATGTTGCATAAGTGGAAGAAACTGGTACTTTTACCTACAAATTCATTGCTGGAAGCTCCACTTGATACAGGAGAGATTGGGACATCAGCTAATACGGTAGATATGAATGCTTTTCATGTTGAATTAAAAGACTTGGAACAGGAACTTTTTAAATTAAAGTGACTACACTGGCAATGCCTCCATTTGGAGGTATACCTGCATTTTAAAAGTTATACCAAGAGGTGTGCGTGTACTTTGTATGCCAGAACATGGTACAGCATATCCACAACTTCTTGTCAAATGGCAACAGCTTAATTTAGACTTGGGTTTCAGTATATTAACCTTCTACTGGACTATTTCTTACTAATAGAAGTTGAGTTGGTAAATAAAGTTGAAAGAACGGTGGATGAAATGTTATCGAGATTTAAAGGTGATGTATATGCACAAGTATGAAACATTTAACATCACTGTTTATGTACTGAAACTCCAATAAACTAAACTAATGAAGTTGAAACATGAATTTCATGATTTCCATGCTGGTAATATTTTTGTATGGCCGAATAAGTTCCAGGATCAGTTGTAACTACTGATACACTCCCTGATGAACCTGAATCGGGTGCCGCTTATACTGTTAATCTAACTTCTACTCATCTAGCTATCTCTCTACACAATAATTTGCTGGTACAGGAGCGTAATGTTCCATGTTCTAATGAACAGACACCACCATTGAATCAAGAGGGTCTTCAGTTTGATAGGAGAGGAGCCAGACCGAAGATACCTCAACTAACTAATGGTTCTTTTCCTCTACTGTTCAAAACACGAACATGATCAATGACATGCTCCACCAGCAGAGGGCGTTTGAAGAGAAAATATTCTCCAGAAACACAGCAAAGCAACAGGATGATAGACAGATAAATGGCTCTCTTGTGAATGTGGTTGGAGAAAACACAGAGGATGTTGTAATGGATTTTATGCGAACTAATAATCTTGTGGTAAATCTCTCAGGCTATTTTTTTATTTATTTTTATTTTTTTATTTTACATTTGTTGACCGGGCTAGTCCAACTGGATATATGTCCATTTTCAGTAGAGGCCCGGGGAGAAAAGTTCCACAAGTTAAACAACCAATACATAATGACAAGGATATTTACAAAAGACATTTGAACTATTAATTAGAAAGTCACACAAAACATGTCAAAAAAATGAGAAATGTAGAGAATGTACATTATAAGCAATACTTGAACACACTCATACTATAAAATTTACACACAATTCCTAAAAATGTAGGCTGGATCAGTTGATAAGACAGACACTATATGCATAGGTATATGCCCTCAATAAGATAAGTGATAAAATTATGTTATAATGGGTAGGGGAAGTTGTTTAATCTGGGTTAGCACAGGGGCACAGCCAGTGTGATTTGAGGCAAGGTTTAAGTTTACTTTTAAATAGGTTAACTGAGGATAGTGAGGTTAGGTGACTGGAGACTGTTCCAGGTTTACCCACTGTATTAGAGAACAGAGTGTCCCCTGCTGAGTTATTGTATTTAGATAATTTGTACTAGTAGTTTGTTAGATGAGCGAAGGATTTTGAGATTATTATAGGGGGTGACCAAGGAAGTGAGTATAGGAGTATTTTGTGGGTGGTACAGGATCTTGTGGGTTACAATTATTTGATTGAATAATATTAGGTTTGGCAATTCAAGCCAGTCTAGTTGATTCAAATTGATACAATGATGGGTTCTATAGGAGGACCCTGCAGCAAATCTGGCAATATTGTTGTACGAGGTAGTCAGCTTATTCAGAGCAATTTTACATAATTTGGTATAGATGGGAGAGGCATAAAGCAGAATAGATATAAGGTGGGTGCGGGCAATGGTAATTCTGGCTAATGGAGTCATAAAGGATTTGATCCTATAGAGGGAACCTAATTTCTTATTAACTGTTTTTATAGTGTTATTGATGTGAGGCTCATAAGAGAGAGATTATCAATTAGAACCCCGAGTAGTTTAGTGGTAGTATCAGGAGATATAATGGTTCCGTTACTAGAGGTTACGATAAAGTTAAGTGGGGAGGTTCTACGGGTGAGTGTGAATAGTAGCATTTTTGTTTTCTTTGGGTTTAAGATAAGATATCTATGCAGGAGCCAATTTTCAACTGTATTAAAGGTCTTTTGGGTTAGGGATTGAAGTTCTGATGGGGAAGTGGCAGAGCATACAAGTGTAGAGTCATCTGCGTATTGGATGCAGGTGGCTTGTGGGATAACAGAGTGGAGGTCATTAGTAAAGATGGAGAAAAGTAAAGGTCCCAATATGGATCCTTGTGGGACTCCTAGGGTAACTGGAAGGTGGGAAGATAAGGTTTTTGCCCATACTACAGCTTGTTTTCTATTATTTAAGTAGGACTGGAACCACTGAATAACAAGATCATCCAATGACAGGTTTCTAAGAGTGTTTATGAGGAGGTGATGGTTGACCATGTCAAAAGCTTTCGACAGATCAATAAAGTGGGCTGAGGATAGGGTGTCATTATTACGATTTCTATTAATATGGTCAGAAATGATAAAAAAGCAGAGGTGGTGCTATGAAATGGTCTAAAAAGTACAGTTTTGTACCTACCATAAATGTAGATGTCCGAACAGGATAGCATCTGCAGTCATAACAAATGGGTTGTCCTGTCGTCAGGCAGCCCTTCGGTCGGCCGGATTCCAAAGTCTGGGTCCGGCTCCGGCTGATGTCGCACTTCACCCGACGTCATCTCTGCTGGTCTTCGGGTATAAAGGCATCAGCCGACGCCATTTTCCTCAGTGTTTCTTGCCCCAGATGCCAGTTGCCCTCTTGGTAAGCTATATTTTGGATAAATGCCAATGTTTCCAAAGAAGTAGAAGGCAAACACAAAAAATAACAATGTATGTACATATATACAAACAAATACACCATAAGAGACTCCCCCCAGCTAGCTATTAGGAGGGTAAATACCCTAGGAGTACCACAAAGGGGAAGGAGAGTGGGTAATCCTGACTGCAGATGCTATCCTGTTCGGACATCTACATTTATGGTAGGTACAAAACTGTACTATGTCCTTCAAGGATGCATCTGCAGTAATAACAAATGGGTAGAATACCATAGCCAAACTAGGGGAGGAGGAAGAAGAATTATGGTGTAGTTAGGATCCCTTGCAGTACAGCAGTGGCAAACCCTGCTCGGGATCTAGAGTACAGAGGTAAATTATAATGCTTGGCAAATGTATGCACGGAGGTCCAAGTAGCCGCCTCAATAATGTCCTTGGTAGCCACTCCTCGTAAGAAAGCTGTGGTAGTGGCTGTAGCCCTTGTAGAATGAGGTCTTATGTTCTGTGGAATTGGTTTTCCGTGGTAGGAGTAACAAAATCTTATGCAATTTCCTATCCATTTGGAGATTGTCTGTTTGGAAATTGCTTTTCCTTCCCTTCCTGTTGCATAGGCTACTAAAAGCTGGTCAGTCTTTCTGTGAGCTTTGGTTCTGTCCAGGTAGTAGCGTAACTGTCTATGTACATCCAAGGTATGCAGCAGTCTTTCCCCCCTGTTCTGTGGATTGGGAAAGAAGGTAGGTAGGTGGATTGCCTGGTTTAAAAACACTCTGGATACCACCTTAGGCATAAATGTAGGATTAGTTCTCATGGACACCCTATCTTGATGGAAGATTAGGAAGGGTTGTACTGCCATTAAGGCCTGTAGTTCCAAAACCCTCCTTGCTGAAGTAATTGCCAGTAGGAAAGCAGTTTTCCATGATAGGTGTTGAAGAGCTGCTGTTGCTGCTGGTTCAAATGGAGGGAGTGTCAGTTTTTCTAGCACAAAGTTCAAGTCCCATGCTGGTAATGGTGGTTTCCTAGGAGGTTTTACATTCTTGATCCCTCTGAGGAATTGCCCGAGTAGAGGATGCGAAAAGACAGGTGGATCGAAGCTGTATTCTGCTGAAATAGCTGATGCATGTATCTTGATGGAGGAATAGGACAGGCCTGTATGTAGAAGCTCTGCCAAGTACTCCAGGATGTTAGCAATATCTATGTTCGACACATCTTTTCCTCTTTCAGTACTCCAAATGACAAATCTTTTCCATTTTCCTGCATAGTTCCTTCTTGTTGAAGGTCTGCGGGCTTCAAGGATAATGTCTTTAACCCTTTGGGATAGGTCTGGGTTAGTTGCTGCTATGTGATGTTCCAGGCAGTCAGTTGCAAGGTTTTTAGGTTTGGGTGCATGATGTTGTAGTTGTTCTGAGTTAACATCAAAGGCATCAGGGTATTGACCACATTCTCCCTGAGACATGCTCCTCAGCAATGGATACCAGTGTTGTCTTGGCCAATTCGAGCTATCAGGATTATCCTTGCGTTCCTCTTTGATTTTCAGTAGTACCTTGTGCATCAAAGGAAGAGGTGGAAATGCATATGCCGTCAGGCCTTTCCAACTGAAGGATAGAGAGTCCACCTTCCATGCAAGTGGGTGGTATGTCCTTGTGCAGAATTTTTTGAGCTGGTGATTGAGTGGGGATGCGAATAGGTCTATTTGTGGCATTCCCCATTTCTTTGTGATGGCCTTGAAGATGTCCGGGTGTAGCATCCATTCGTGAGCATCCGAGGTGGTTCTGCTTAACATGTCTGCTAGGGTGTTTTCTTTTCCCGGCAGAAATATTGCCTGTAACAGGATGTTGTAGCTCAGAGCCATATTCCAAAGGTCCAGAGTCATTCTGCATAGGGGGTATGAATGAGTGCCTCCCTGTTTGTTGATGTACCACATGACTGTGGTGTTGTCTGTCCTTATCAGTAAATGGCCTTCTTTGAGGTATGGTCTGAATTTCTGGATTGCTAGTTTTACTGCCAGCATTTCTTTTTGGTTTATGTGCAGGTGCAGCTGGTCTGGAGTCCACAATCCTTGTATGCATTTGTCCAACATGTGCGCCCCAGCCTAGGTCTGAGGCGTCCGTTGTGATGGTTTGGCTTGCTTGAAAGTTGTGGAAGGGCAAGCCTGGGTTTGACTGGCATGCTTGAGCCCACCATAGGAACTCCTGTTTCAGGCATGGGATTAGTGGGATTTCGGTTTCTAAGCTGTGCCTGTGTTGAGACCATAAATTCTTTAGGTACCACTGTAGCTTTCTCATATGCAGTCTGGCATGTGGGACCAAGATTATGCATGATGCCATGAAGCCCAAGGCCTGCAGTACTTTTCTTGCTGTTAGTTTGTTCTGCTTTGTTAATGCCAAGAAGTAAAGAGGGAGTTGTTTTTGTTTTTCTGCAGTTAGGAATGCCATTTGTTTTGCTGTGTCCAATTCCGCACCCAAGAATGTTCTCGTTTGGGATGGTATCAGTCTTGACTTTTCTAAATTGACTGTGTATCCCAGGGCTTGTAGTAAGCAAATTACTTTTTGTAAATCTGTTGTCAGCTTGCTTTTGTTGTCCGCTTGTAACAGGCAGTCGTCCAGGTATGGATAAATTTGGATTCCCTGTAGCCTGCAGTGAGCGATTACTGATGCCAGGCATTTTGTGAATACTCTGGGCGCAGTAGATAAGCCAAAGGGCAATGCTGAGAATTGATAATGCTCTGATTCTGCAAGAAATCTGAGGTATCTTCTGCAATTTGGTCGTATGGGGACGTGCAGGTATGCCTCCTTGAGATCTAGAGTTACCAGCCAACACTCCTTGCCCAGCATGGGAAGAAGTTGCTGTAGGGTCAGCATTTTGAATTTTGGGACAATGATGTATGTGTTTAAGACGGACAGGTCGAGACTAGGTCTCCAACTTTTCTCCTTTCTTGGTACTAGGAAGAGTCTGGAGTAGAATCCTTTGCCCTGTTCTGTTATTGGTACTCTTTCCACAGTTTTTATCTTTGTTAATTGCGCTATCTGCTTTAGAGCTTCTGTTTTTTTGATTTGGAGGTAGGTTTGGCATTCCTCTTTTTACTGGTAAAGTGTGGAAGTGGAACCTGTAACCTTGGTCTATGGTTTGCAAAATCCACTTGTCTTTTGTGATATAGTGCCAATTTTTTGAAAATAAGGCTAACTTTCCGCCTAAAGGTGCTGTTATTTGCTCCCTGGTAGGCGGTGTCAGAGCCAAGTCACTGTGATTGTCCTGTTGCAGTGGCAGTGGTTGTGTCTGTGCCTCGGTTATTGCCTTGCCACTGTCGTCCTCTGTAGGCACCTCCTCTGGATTGATTTCTGCCTCTAGAGCGTCTATTCCTGCCTCTTTGAGATTTTGAGGAGTCTGGAAAGGACCAATTTTGGCAGGCCAGTTCCTGCTAAACCTTGGGGGCTGAACCTGTAAGAAATCCTTAACTGTTTGTACAGATTTTGCCTTCTCTTCCATTTTCTTCATTACTTGCTGAGCAGGTGTACCAAATAGACTGGCCTTATCCATAGGAGCATCTAACAGCTTTGCTTTAACATGATCCGGCAAGACCTGTTCTTTCAACCATGCATGCCTTCTTATCACTGTGCCAGTCATGGCTGATCTAAATGAAGCCTCCAGTGCATCATAGCCACATTTTAAAGAATGGTTACTAACCTGCTGAATGTTATTCACCATTTCTAAAACATATTTCTTATCTAAGGGGTCATCAGTGGACAGCTTCTTAGTTAACTGATCAAGCATAAACTCTTGGTATTGGATCATATGAAACTGACAGTTTAAAGCTCTAGCTGAGAGAGTAGCAGAGGTGTAAACTTTTTTCCCCCATCTCTCTAAGGACCTGGATTCCCTTTCAGAAGGAATAGGGTTTTTTGCTGAGGTCGAGGCTACTGCCTTAGGCCCCTGGGATATAGTCTCAGGATCTGCAAGTGGGGCCTTGTATAGGTGGTGATGAGTGTCTGGCACCCTGTAAAATCTATCTGGTTTAGCAGGGGCTGGAGGTAAAGTATCAGGAGCAGTGCAAGCATCATTAAATGCATCATCCACAACAGGCAGTACTGGAGGTATAGCTAAGGGCCTATGTTGTGGTAAGTGCAGAAATGTCCTAAGCCTTTTTCTTGAATCTGAGAAATCTTGTCCCTGCCATTGGAATTGTTCTCTCATGGCATGTAAGGTTTCCCCAAAGGAGAATTCCTCTGGTGGAGAGGCAGATGGAATGGATTCTTCAGCATCTGAATCTTCATAAGTCGAAAAAGGAGCCTCTGGCTGGTCTGTAATGTCCGAGTCATCCGAAGAATCATCAGAGGACACTGGCTCGGGGGGCTCTGCTCTAGGTCTCTTTTCTGGGGGCTGAGAGGCCCTGTCTGGGTGGGATTGGGATCCCCTAATTAAGGATATTAAATCCTCAGCCAGAGTAAGCATTTGTGAACTAGAAGTGGGCCTGTGTGAGGGGGGCTTAACAGGCACTGATTTAACAGTTTTGGCTGCTTTAGCCCTGGCAAAGGCCTTAATAGACATGGCTGCAGGAGGCCTAGCAGCACCACGTGCTGGGGTAGAGACATCCAAAGGAATGGTGTCTGATAAATCACTAGGAACCACAGTAGTAGGCAAAACTTCTGAGGCCGATTCAACTAAGGTAGCAGGAGCCTCAGTAGTAGTCATGGATTCGGCTGAAGATTGACCGGTTTCTCGGTTTCGGCCGAAACAGAGACACTCGCGGCTTGCTTAACCGTGGTTTCGGCCGAAACCGCGGACCGCGAGTGTCGGTCTTTTTCTTTGCGTTTTTTAACAATTTGGGTAGTCGGAGGATCCGACGGCATAATGTACGCAAAATCTGAGCCGAAAAACTGTTCAGCAAACTCCGACCGATGCCTAAGCGTTCGTCGGTTGAAGGAAGCACAGGCCGAACAGGCTGCTACGTCGTGGTCTGGGCCTAAGCAAGGCAGGCAGTAAGAGTGGAAATCTTTATGAGGTATTTGTTTCCCACAAGTTAAACAGTTATTGACTTTTTCTGACATCGGCTGAGGCAAGAAAGAGTCCCCAACGGGGTACTTAGCTTTTAGAAGTCTTCGAAGTAGTATTCGGTAGTAGTAATCTCTGGATCTGACCGACCAGCACTTGCGAGCAGCTTCTGCTTCGGGCGCCGCGCGGCAAGAAAGACTGAGGAAAATGGCGTCGGCTCATGCCTTTATACCCGAAGACCAGCAGAGATGACGTCGGGTGAAGTGCGACATCAGCCGGAGCCGGACCCAGACTTTGGAATCCGGCCGACCGAAGGGCTGCCTGACGACAGGACAACCCATTTGTTATGACTGCAGATGCATCCTTGAAGGACATCCATGTTGACAGTTCTAAATTAGGGCCCGTCGTTCATACCAGCGACCTCCACTAATGTAAGTGAGGTATTAATGAATCTACGTTTCTTTGCTCACAATGTCACTTTGAAATTGATGTATGGCAATAATGAACTAGCGAGAAGGAATTGTTATAGTAAACCTAGTGTGTATAATCCACTGCTACCCCACTCACATAGAAACATTTGTTCGTGTTTGTGAAGATGACATCCACCGGACATTGCACAGTATTTATAAGAAACATTTTTACAATCTCACATCAAAAGCAACAGGAAGCTATACAGTCTCTAAGATTTAATAAAAACATTTGCATCAGACCAGCCAACAAAGGAGGCTCTGTTGTCGTCATGAATTCTATATAGACCATCATAATTCTATGAAACTTTTATTGGATGATGTTAATACTTATGTGAAGTTAAATGGAACAGCTGTTGATAGTATTATATCATGTGTACATGGGATCATGTGTACATGGGACGTTGTATGATTTACTAATGAGTAGGGTGATTGATGAAAAACTTTTTTTCAAATGTTTCATACCCCACTTTACCGATTATTAAGGGCTTGCTTAACATTCACAAGGACCCACTTAATCCACCCATGCATCCGGTTGTTGCTGGCACGGGATGGATAACTGAACCCCTATCAATTTTTGTGGAAGACAAAGTACAGTTGTGTATACTTACCATAAATGTAGATGTTTGAGTGTATTCATTGTTACAGTCATCACATTTGGGTTATCCCTGCCAGGATAGCCCTCAGTCGGCCCGAATACCCGAGGCTTAGTATTTGTGTCAGTTGCTGTTGCTCCAGGACTGACGTCTGGTCATTAGTGGTATAAAATAAGGCAGCCAACGTCATTAAAACAGTTTTTATTGCCCTGTCAGGAGCCCCCAAAAAGGAGCTAGGTTATGGTGGAAAAACACCACCAGTAGAAAGTAAATACCAAAATATCCTTGAGAAAGAGAGACAAAGAGAGACAGGCAGAGACAGAGTTTCACTGCTGCAGTCATCACATTTGGTTTGATTCCCAAAGCTGAAGAAAAGAGTGGAGGCAGTCAAGAAGACTGGGGCTGGCTAGGATGCCCTGCAAGACTGCGGTGGCAAAGCCTGCCCTAGATTTGGACAAGATAGGCTGGTGGTAATGCTTGGTGAAGGTATGAACAGATGTCCATGTTGCAGCCTCCAGGATGTCCCTGGTGGGGACTCCTGTGAGGAAAGCTGCAGAGGTGGAGGTTGCTCTGGAAGAATGTGTCCTGACCCCCTTGGGGGGGGGGTTCCCATGCTACTTGTAGCAGAAATGGATGCAGTGTGCTACCCATTTGCTTGGATATGGCCTTGCCCTCTGCTCCTGCAGCAAAGCTGACTAACAATTGATCAGTCTTTCTAAATGATTTAGTCCCGTCTAGGTAGACTCTAAGCTGTCTGTGCACATTTAGAGAGTGCAGAATCCTTTCTCCCTTGTTTTTTGGGTTAGGGAAAAAGGTGGGCAAATGAATGGATTGGTTGATAGCCACACTGGACACCACTTTTGGCGTGAAGGATGGGTTAGCCCTGAGGGAGATGCTGTTAGCATGGAAAATGATGAAGGGCTCTATAGCCATTAGTGTTTGTAGCTCAGATACTCTTCTAGCTGAAGTGATGGCCAGAAGCAAGGCGGTCTTCCATGAGAGGAACTTTAGCTCTGCTGAAGCTGCTGGTTCAAAGGGGGGCAGGGTGAGCTTTACCAACACAAAGTTAAGGTTCCAAGCTGGGGTAGGAGCTCTTCTGGGTTGCTTCAAGTTGCTAGCCCCTCTTAGGAACTGTTTGAGGTGGCTCTGTTCCGAAATGAGATGGCAGAGGCATGAATTTTAATAGAAAAGAAGGATAGACCCCTGTGTAGCAAGTCAGCCAGGTAATCCAGGATGAGAGGTAGGGAGGGCTGTGCCGTTCCAGCTCCCTTAGCCTGGATCCAGGTGCAAAACCTTTTCCACTTGTCAGCATAAGACTTTCTAGTGCTAGGGCGTCTGGCCTCACGTACATCTAGAACTGGTTTGCTTAGATTGGCAGCTTGTGCAGTGGTCACGGAAAAAGCCAGGCTGCCAGATTGAGGGACTGCAACTGGGGATGCATGAATTCTCCATTCCTCTAAGTCACGTGTGTTGGGATCTGAGGGAAATGCCATGGTGGCAGGGATGACAGGCTGCGCAGTAGTGGGTACCAGTGCTGGCATGGCCAGTCTGGGGCAATCAGGACTGTCCTCTGTTTTTCCTCCCTTATTTTGAGCAGTACCCTTGTAATGAGCAGTCGAGGGGGAAATGCATAGACTGAGAGGCCGACCCACTGGAAAGATACAGCATCCACTTTCCAGGCCTTGCTGTGAGGTTCCCTGGTGCAGAATTTGCAGAGCTGATGGTTGGAGTGGGAAGCAAAAAGGACGACCTTCGGGGTGCCCCATTTCTGGGTTACAAGGGTGAAGGTTCTTTGGCCTAGCTGCCACTCATGTGGGTTCAGAAGATTTCTGCTTAATTTGTCTGCCAGAGAGTTTAGAGAGCCTGGCAGGAACAGGTGTAGTTGCATGGTTGAGGCCATGTGCCAAAGGGTCATGGCAAGCCTGCACAGAGGGTATGAGCGAGTCCCTCCCTGCTTGTTGATATACCACATCACAGTGGTGTTGTCTCTTTTGATCAATAGAGGCCCCGGGGAGAGTACGGCTCTGAAAGCTGTCAGAGCTTGTTGAACAGCTAACATCTCTTTTTGGTTGATGTGCAGATGTATTTGGTTTGGGCTCCATTGGCCCTGAATGCACCTGCCATCCAGGTGTGCACCCCAGGCATAGTCTGATGCATCTGTGGTGAGGGTTTGGGTGGCATGGGGTTGTGAGAAGGGTAGTCCCTTGTTGTGGTAGCATGCTGCTGCCCACCAAAGAAAAATTTTCCTTAAACAAGGTATCATTGGTATAAGAGTTTCCAGGTCTTGGGAGTGCTGACACCAAAGGCTTTTTAGGTACCACTGTAGTTTCCGCATATGCAGTCTGGCATATGGAATGAGTAGAACATAAGAAGCCATGAACCCCACACCTTGCAGGATTTTCCTTGCGGATAACTGGGGTTTGGTGGCTAGTTGATAGAAGTAGGCTGTCAAGTAGGTTTGTTTTTCTGGTGTAAGGAATGCCATCTGGGATGCTGTGTCCAGGCTTGCTCCCAGGAATACAATGTTTTGGGTGGGTATTAGTTTGGATTTCTTTTCTTTGATAGTATACCCCAGGGAGGTCAGCAGGTCCTTTACAAAAGGTCAGGTGCTTTAGTAGCTTTTCCTGACTGTCTGCCTGAATCAGGCAGTCATCTAAGTATGGGTAAATCTGAATATTTACTTGTCTGCAAAAAGCAATAGCAGGAGCCAGACATTTTGTGAAAACTTTGGGAGCAGTGGATAAGCCAAAGGGAAGTGCACAGAACTGAAAGTGCAGTGATCCTGCCCTGAAACGTAGATATTTCCTGCATGCTTCCCTGATTGGGATGTGTAGGTAGGTCTCTTTTAGGTCTAGGGTGGCTAACCAGGCATCCTGGGAGAGCATAGGTAGAAGCTGCTGGAGTGTGAGCATTCTGAATTTTGGTATCACCAGAAAGGTGTTTAGAATGGATAGATCGAGGATGGGGTGCCAGGTGCCCTCTTTTCTGGGTACCAGGAAGAGTCTGAAGGAGAAACCTTGGCCTACCTGTTCTGCAGGTACATGCTCTATTGCTTCACATAGAGAGCAGGGCAAGGACTTGCTTTTTGGCCTCTGCCCACTGGCTTGGAGAAATATCTGGGAACCCTTTTGGGGTTGGTAGAGTGTGGAAATAAAATCTGTATCCTTGGGACACTATGTTGAGGACCTAGCGGTCATTTGTAATGGTGGCCCAGGTGCTTGTGTCGGACAGTTTTCCTCCTAGGGGCAAGAGCAGGTGGGCAGAGGTAGGGGGTGGAAGTGTAGTCCTTGTGAGTTCTTATGAGGGGTGGCTTAGCACTTCCTGGTTTTGAAGAGGAGGAACTCTATTGCTCAGATCTCTCCATTTCCTGGGGCTGTTGTCTGGGGGGGGGGGCTGCTTCCCCAGGGTCTGAGCTGAGCTGACCTGGAGGGGGCAGGAAAGGACCAGTGTTTGGAGGGGCAATGCCTACTGAACCTCGGTGGCTGGACCTGCAATAAGTCTTTTTAACTGTCTGCATAGATTAAGCTTTTTCTTTCATATATTTTAAGACCTCCTCTGCCTTGGTGCCAAATAAGTTGTCTTTGTGCAATGATGAGTCCAATAATTTGGATTTTACATGGTCTGGCAAGGGTTGTTCCTTAAGCCAAGCATGCCTTCTAAGGACAAAACCAGTGACTGCGGCCCTGCAAGATGCTTCTAGGACATCAAAACCAGATTGTAAGGTGTGCTTAGTTACTTGACTTGCAGAATGCATTAACTTTTGTAACTCTACTTTCTGCACAAGCAGGAAAAGTAGATATTTTGTGTTTGAGGAGTTCCATGGTATGTTGCCGATATTTCAGCATATGGAACTGACAATTTAGTGCTCTAATGGCAAGAGTAGCAGAAGTGTATACTTTTTTACCTCATCTAATACTCGGGAATCCCTATCTGAGGGGGTGGGATTCTTAGCAAAAGTTGCTTTAATTCCTTTAGGTCCTTGAGAGATGAGCTCGGGCTCAGCAGCAAGTTTTTTGAAAATAAATTTGTGACAGTCAGGGACTCTATAGTACTCGTCAGGTTTCCTGGGAGCAGGAGGGAGGGTATCAGAAGTCAACTTTGATTCCATAAAAACATCATCTACAACATCCAGGACAGGAGGAATGGCCAGAGGTCTGTGCTGTGGAAGATCTAAGAATTCCCCGAGTCTCTTTTTTGACTGAGGGTAGTCCTGACATTCCCATTGGAAATGCTCCCTTAAAGTACATAGGGTTTCCCCAAAGGAAAAGTCCTCTGGTGAAGAGACTGACTGGATGGATTCCTCTGCATCATAATCCTCATAAGCAGAGAGGGGTTGCATATCTTCATTTTCAGATGCATCAGTCATCGGACTCCTGTTAAGATAAAACTACTGGGAACAAATCTCTTTTTCGTTTAGAAGGGGTAGCCTGGCTTCCCCTAATAAGCATTATAAGGAGTTCTGCCATTTTAAGCATCTGAGACTTGAGGCAAGGAAGCAAGTGCCTGAGACTGGGTTGGTTTCTTGGGTGTGGTTCGTACCCTGGGCCTTAGAAACTCGGTAGTTTTCGAAAGAACGGAAGACGTGAAAGAAGTCGATCTATGTCGAGAATCGGCAGTGTGAAGTACTTCCTCAGAATCCGGTGCCTGCTCAGCAGCTCCGGACCCATCCAAGGTAGTGACATCCGCAGGATCCTTAGTCGATGAAGAGTCTCACACATACCGGACTCGGAAAGGGTCTCGGTAACGGCCTGCGAATCCACAGAAGCAGGCATCAGGGGCTGCAAAAGGGCCTCACTGAGGACCGGAGAACTAACGACTAGCTTAACGGAAGCATCGTCGGCAGTTTTGGACCTGTGCGGTTTGTCTCGGTCTTTATCCTTACATTTTTTCAGAAGATCTGCTGTTGGATGGCTTACCGAATCCATATTGGAATTCAGGGACAGAGCGAAAATATCTAGCTACAATAAGGGCCCGATGACATATAATTCTGGTGTTGAACAAAGCAAAAAAGCTACAGCGGGGGACGTCGTGGTCTGGGCCTAAGCAAGTGACGCAATAAGAATGAAAGTCTGTGTGGTATTTGCTTTCCACAGGCTAGACAATTGTAACTTTTTCTGACATTGGTTAGAGCAAGAAAAAAGGATCCCCAATGGGGCACTTCGCTTAAGAAGACTTCAACCTCAATTCGGAAATGAAAAACTCAGGTAGCGGCTGACTGGCACGTGTGCGAACTGCTTCTGCTTTGGGCTACTCAGCAAGAAAGACTGATGTAATTGTGTCAGCTACCTTATTTTATACCACTGACAACCTGACGTCAGTCCTGGAGCGATGGCAACCACTGCAGAAATGCTAAGCCTCTGGTATTCAGGCTGACTGAGGGCTACCCTGGCAGGGATAACCCAAATGTGATGACTGCAACAGTGAAACACGAAGAACATCTTAAAAATATCTTATTGAATATACCTAGAGTTTTGAAAGATACCAAACTATTTTTGGGTGGATTATTTGAATTTATGGAGATGGCTAATGAAACCTTGAATTTGTTGCTAGTAACTATGGATGTTAAAAATCTGTTTACAGTCATACCCAATGACTTTGGTGTAAGACCAGTTAGTGATAGTTTGCATGCTCTCAGTAATTATAGCTCTAATGTCATATTATTATGTACTTTGTTAGAGATCATTTTAGACAATTATGTCTACATTTCTGAGAAAGATGTTTATTTGCAGAAATGGGGAGGTTGTGATGGGCATCCTCTGTGCATATTAATATGCAAACATGGTGATGTATTACTGGGAAAACATGGATTTACTAAAGAAAAAGAAGTTATGTACCTACCATAACGTTCCATGTTAGTTGTCTTCTTCTCGCCTTCTTTCTTGCTGGTTGGGTTCAGAGCCAATCCTCGGCTCAGACTCTGCCATCTTCAAAAGCTCGAGAGCTGCATACTGGCTCGAGGCCACCCCATATCCCACGATGCCTGGTGCTAGATACCCAGATCTTGTTTGGTAAGTCTAACTGCAGACATAATAAGGAAAGGATCCTATCCTGGAATATATAAAACCTCCAGAGAGGCTACTAGAAAGAAAAGAATAGCCAGAGAAAACTCAGCCAGTGAAAAACCATAAGGAACTCTTCTCGGTCTACAAGGATAGGGGGATGGAGGGTGGGACGCAAGAAAGAAGGCGAGAAGAAGACAACTAACATGGAACGTTATAGTAGGTACATAACTTATTTATGTTAAGTTGTCTATCTCGCCTTCATTCTTGCTGGTTGGGACAGCGTCCCTAGTACCTAAAATCCTGGGTGGCTCATCGGAACAAACTCTTCAGAACAGTGGAACCAAAATCTGCTCTGCTTCTGGAAACCACATCCAACTTATAATGCGAAATAAAAGTATGTGGGTTGGCCCACGTAGCCGCAGCACAAATAGATTCCATGGGCAACCTAGCCTGAAAGGCCACAGAAGTGGCTAAAGCTCTGGTGGAGTGAACTTTTCGTTTAACAGGTAATTCTTTATTCCTCAGTTGACAGATAAATGTGATGATAGAAGTCAACCACCTGGATAAGGTTACTTCTGAGACTGGAAGACCTTGTTTACCCTCAGCATAAGAAAGGAAAAGTTGGTCCAATTTCCTGATATCTTTAGTTCTATGCAAATAAAAGCGTAGTTGCTTGTGAACATCTAACTAATGCAATTTATATTCCGCCTTGTTGGGAGTAGTTGGGAAAAGTTGGGAAAACACAGGAAGGTCTATAGACGGATTCAAATTATTTTCTGAAGAGACCTTAGGAAGGAAGGAAGGATTAGTCCTGAGGGCAACCCTATCATTGTGGAACACTAGGTACGGAGGACAGGTACAAAAAGAGCCTGCAGTTCCGAAAGTCTTCTGGCTGAAGTAATAGCTACCAGAAAGAGTTTTCCAAGATAAAAACTTCAAGGAACAAGATGCTCCAGGTTCGAAGGGAGGCAATATTAGAGAAGCTAAAATCAAATTTAGATCCCACGGAGGTGGAGGATCTCTCACTGGAGGCCTGAGCAGAGTGGTCCCTTTGAGAAAGGCTCTACATAGCTTATGCGACATGATATTATTTCCCGACAGGCCAATGTGAAAATTTGAAATTGCAGCTAACTGAACTCTAATTGTAGCGGAAGCGGACCCAGAATGAAAGAGTTCCGCAAGAAATTTCAAAATGTGGTGTATAGGGGCTGAAAAGGGATTTATACTCAGTCTCTGCTCAGGAAGAAAAACGTTTCCACTTACTAGCATAAGTTTTTCTAGTGGTAGACTTGTGCGATGATAAAATAGTTTCGCACACAGAGGGGGAGATATCTGGAAGCCTGGCTAAGGTTGGAAGTGGAGCAACCAAGCAGTGAGCTGGAGAGATTGCAGGGATTGGTGCAGCCTGCCCGATTGATGGATCAGAAGGTCTGGAACTAGGTCCAGAGTCCAAGGCTGCTTCAGAAGATGATGATGCAGGAGCGGGAACTATATTTGTCGAGGCCAGTAAGGAGTAATGAGGATCATTTTGCAGCCCAATACGGTAGCTTTCTGTATCAGTTTCGGAATAAGGGGAAACGGAGGGAATGCATAAAGAAGTCCCTGAGGCCAATCGTGGACTACAGCGTCTCTGGGGGAATGTCCGGGAAGTGGAAGGAGAGAGAAGAAATTGTTGCACTTGCTGTTGAAGGGGGTGGCAAAAAGGTCGCAGCAAGGCTGGCCCCATTTGCAGATTATTTGGTCCGCAACTACTTGATTCAGAGACCACTCGTGAGGCATGAGAATTTCTCTGCTCAGCCTGTCTGCTACGACGTTGGACTTCCCAGGGATGTGCACTGCGATCAGAAACCGTTGGGAAGAGACCGCCCACTGCCAGAGTCTGAGTGCTTCTCGACATAGGGGGTAGGACTTGGTTCCGCCCTGCTTGTTGATGTACCACACTACTGACATATTGTCTGTTTGAATTGCAATGGTCTCGATAGGAAGAGAGTCCTGAAGAGCTTGCAACGCTAAAAAGCACGGCCCTCATCTCCAAGACGTTTATATGCAGGTGGTACTTGTGAGATTGCCAGGTGCCTTAGACTGTCCTGCCCTGATAATGCTCCCCCACCCGATCAGGGAAGCATCCGTGGTAACCATAGCAACTGGTGGGGGGATACAAATGGTCTGTCTAGGGGGCACTGATGTGGAGACATCCACCATGCAAGGTGCTTTTTGCATGTTTCTGTGATCATAATCGTGTGAGACATGGGAAGCTGCTGGAAGGACCATTGGGTGAAAGCAGCCACTGGAGAATCCTCATGTGAAAACGAGCTAGAGGAACAAGTATGATCGCTGCTGCCATGAGACCCAGAGTTTGGAGGACGAACCTGGCTTGAATTCTTTTGCATGCTAATAAGACCTGTACATGTTGACGAATCACTAATACCCTGTCTGGTGGAAGGCTCGCTGACATGTCTCTTGTATTTAAATTTGCACCTATAAAGGTGATAGACTGACAGGGCGACAATGCAGACTTTTTGAAATTTGAGATACCTAGTCTGGAGCAAGTCGCGATAGTGTAGTCTCTGGCTCGCAGAAGGTGATGCCTGGTGGTAGCAGTAAGGAGCCAGTCGTCTAGATATGGAAACACCTGGAATCACTGCCGTCTCAGGTGAGCGGTAACTACTGCCATGCATTTGGTGAACACCCTGAGGGCTGTGGTGAGACCAAAGGGCAGAGCTCTGAACTGGTAATGGCTGGCTCCCAGCCGGAAGCGAAGGAATCTTCTGGAGTGTCTGTTCATTTTGACGTGGTAGTACGCATCCTGAAGATCTATAGAGCACTTCCAATTGTCCTGACCCAGAAAGGGCATAATGGACTGTAGCGTAACCATCTGAAACTTCGTTCTTTGTAAAGACCTGTTCAGTCTGCGGAGATCCAGAATGGGTCTCCAGTCCCCTGTCTTTTTTGGTACCAAAAAGAACCTTGAGTAAATTCCGGATCCTTGCTGGTCTGCTGGGACTTGCTGGATGGCCCTTTTTCTTAGCAGTTCTGAAATTTCTTGTACTGCTTGATCCCTTAGATTGGATGGAACATCTGGAAGGGACTTGTTTAAAACTACGAGAGTGCGAACAAAGGGTATTCTGTAGCCTCTGGATATAACCGACTGTACCCATTTGTCTTGTGTTATGTCTTGCCAGGCTCTTGGGTACAGCGATAATCTTCCTCCGACTGCCTCCAGAGGAGGGCAGTCGGGCAACCCTTCAGGGATGCTGGAAGGGCTCGTCAGAGAAGGATTCTCTGCTGCCCTGGTTTTGCGGACCCCCTCTGCCATGAGGGTGGCGTCTATTATTGTTCACTCCTCTGCCCCTGGATGGGAACTCACCAAGTGTGTCCGGCAAGGCTCCCTGAGATTTCCGGAACCACATCTTTCCACTCTTCTGACCCTTGGGATATGGTCTGGAAGGAGTGGAAAAATGGACTCCCACGGCAGAGAGAGTCTTGACTTCCTGCTCACACCTGGTAAGGGTGTCCTTCACCTGTGATTCAAAAAGAGAGGAACCATCAAAAGGGGTGTTGGTGAAAGACACTCTGAAAGGTTCCGCAAAGTTACATAGCCGCATCCAGGCGTGTCTCCTTAGAGCAACACCTGTGCCCGCGGCTCTACTCGCACCATCGGCTGCATAAGAAATGAGCCTCATGGAGGAGTTCACCACTGAATTAAGAGTCACCAGCTGGGAGGCTGCCTTAGCCCGGGCACCATCAGCTGATGGATCTTAGAGGGCATCTCCAAGCTCTTTAAGGAGATCCCTTTGAAGGTGGGTAAAGTGGCACAAATAATTCAGAGACCTCATAGAAAGGGTCACTGAAGAGAACATCCACTTCCCATATCTGTCCATCGTCCTGGACTCCTTGTTAGGGGGATGGACAGATGAAGTTTCAGCCAACTCCTTCTTTGTGGCCGCCGCTGCCACCATGGCATCAACAGGGACACCTTTGGTCAAAAACTGTTTATCCTGTGAGGCAGTTATGAATTAAGCGGGTCTTCTGGGGGTTGGTTCCACTGTGTCTGGAGCTGACCACGCCTTCCGAGCCACCACAGACATCAGTGGGTCAAAAGGCGGAGACACCCAGAAGGTGGAAGGTCGGGATCCAAACGCATCCAGGAATACAGACTCATTCTCAGAGGGGTTTAGGGTAGTCCAGTTCCCCCTCTGCCTAAGCATTTCAAGGATGTCTGCGAAGGAGACCTCTTCAGAGGGGGATCTCGGGGACCCTTCTGAATCCTCTAAGTCGGTATCTTGTGACAGACTCAGGGGAGTCAACATGCTTCCTCTTGCATTTCCTCTTACGAGGTGGCTCCTCTGAATGATCAGGGGAGGCCTCGGAAGAGGAAGATACACCCAAGGGGGTGCCCTGGAGCATTGGTTCCCCACGCTTGGGGTCTGGAGGAGGGGCACAGGCAGACACAGGCACCATAGTGGGAGGAGCCGATGGGGATGATTGTGGGGCTGACTCAGGGGCCAGCACACTCCTCATGACCTCGAAGGCATCCCTGCAAGGATGCCGAGAAGGATCTGGTTCTGAAAAGACCGGAATCCCTCTCTGCACCGAGGGGGACGGCTCTGAAGCCGATGCCAAGCTCACCTGCGCCGAAGCTCCGAGGGGGAGAATGGGGTCGGACAAGGGTCCGATGCCACTCGACCCCCCTGGAGCATATGGGGGATTCTCGGCGCCCAGACCCTTCCAAGGACAGTATCAAGGAAGTGATCGGAGCAGACGACGGAACCAAAGGAGAAGGTATCGGTGCTGCCGGTTCCACGACTCGAACCCCAACGAACTCCGGCTCCGAGCTCAAGGGAGGAGTCAGAGGAGGAATAACTGCAGAAATGGACGGAGCAGACACCTGATGAGGGGGGCTGGACAACATTTTTGCTAGGGCCTGCGATTTTAACAGCCTACTGACCACTCTCTCCATGTCATGATCTGATAGTCTTGAGGACTGAGAAGAGTGGGGCCGATGACTGTGCTCCGATTGGAGCAGAGGAGACCTCAGAGCCGAGCTTATCGACTTCAGGGGGGGAGACCTAGATCTCTTTCGACTCCCTGACAGCTCCTAAGGGAGAGTCGTCACAGACTGGGAGACAGGTAAATCGGTTCCGGCCAGAACCGAGGCTGAAGGAACAGCTTCACCCATCGACGGCTCCGAACTGGGAGCCAAAGATTTAGGTGGCTTAGAGGCCATCACGAGCTGAGCCATAGACAGTGAATCCTGCTTAAGTAAACCCCATAGGATTAACTTATTTTTACGCTCCTGCAAGACTCTTGGGCTGAAGGCATGGCAAACCAAGAGTCCTGCAGGTGCATGGTGCCCAGACAATAGACACAAGAAGTGTGACCATCTGTCAGAGACATCTTCTGACAGTATGAGTCACACTTCTTGAATCCGGACACCTTGGTTGTCTTTGGACATCCCTGAAAAAAAATTTGAATACCAAGGACAATACACAAAAAACTAGGATATAACAATTACCACACACTAAAGTTAACACACCCAAAACACAGCCAAGATACTCACAATATTATACTTACAAGCTAACTAAAACTAACTAGGTAAAAGCTAAAAGGTTTTTTTTTTTTTATATAGAGAAAAGGAAAAGGGTTAGCCTCCAATTTAAACGGCTACCTAAGAAGAAGTGAAGGGGGAAAGGAAAACTGTCTAAAACGAGTTTTCTGAAGGGATAGGGGAAGGATCAAGAAAGAACTATAGATACAAGTATATAGATCTAGAGAAAGGTTAACTACTATAAACAATCTATACTAACAAGTCTAACAATTTTCATCAAGAACGGATAAAATAATGAAAATATACAACTTGAGCCAGTAAGACAACCTCACAGCAGAAGCAGCAAACGAGATCTGGGTATCTAGTGCCAGTCATCATGGGATATGGGGTTGCCTCGAGCCAGTATGCAGCTCTCGAGCTTTTGAAGATGGTCAAGTCAGAGCCGAGGATCGGCTCCGAACCAAACCAGCAAGAATGAAGGCAAGATAGACAACTTAACATCAACGGTTACTCTGAGCATATTAAGTTCTATCACCGCTTTGTTGATGATATTTTTTTTTCTTATGGGCTGGTAGAAAGGGATTATTGAAACAATTTGTTCACTATTTGGAAATGACCACCCATTTTTTGAGGTTTACATTGACAACATCCTACACTGAGATAAGTTTTCTAGATGTCTGCCTTCATAGGACTCCTTTAGGTACTATACTTACAGGACTGTATAGGAAGCCCTGTTGGAATAATAATTTACTTTCTCAGGGAAGTATGCACTCTAGACATATTTTTCCTAACATTGTGAAAGGTCAGTTTATACGTACATCAAGGCTTTGTAGTAGGGAAGATGTATGTGCACAATCTATGGAGTCTTTGAAAACACAATTTTTGGATAGAGGCTATGCAAAGTAAGGTGGAGACTGACCGACCATGTAAAGCTAGACCACATTATTCAACTAGGTGGAGTAATGGTAATAATTTACATTCTAACAAGATTAATACTACTCAGCGAAATGTACGATTTGCAACTAAGTTCACTGATTATGTGGCCCTGATATGTAATATTCTATCCAGGAATTGGCAGATTTTGACTACTGATGTTAAAACAGATACCACTGTGGACAATAAACCTAGAATTATTTACAGTAGATGTAGTAATCTGAAATACTTACTATGTAACACCTTTTAATTGCACTCTAGTAATGTAATGAGGTTAGGTACATATCCATGCCGTAGGTAAGGCATGTGCTGTTACTTCTAAAAAGCAGACTTTTGAACATCCCAACTTCAGTTGTACTTTTAAACCAATGGATCATATAGACTGTTAAACAAGTAATGTGATTTATTTAGATACCTGTGAGGACTGTTTATGTTTCTATGGCGGTAAGACGACAAATAAACTAAAAGAAAGGATTTTACAGCCTGTGTGTGACATTAAGAATAATATGAATAATGTATTAGCTAAACATATTAGTGTTTTTAAAAATCATAAATTTTCTTTTAAAGTTTTACAACATTTAAAGGATAACTTCAGAAGGGGTGACATGAATAATCAGGTTGAGATAGCTGAACTGAAGCGGATACTTAAAATGTAAGCAGGCAAACATACAGGACTCAATGCTAGTATTGGTTTGAAACTTGCCCCAAGAGGCTGTAAATTGGGGAGTTGATGTCGTTGGACAATATGCTGTTTGTTAAATACTTTACTCTGTTTTACATTGATTTGATGAAGCATTTTATGCGAAAGCGCTTATCCTGTGTTTTAATGATTTTTTATTAAACTTTGGTGTATGTTTACAGCCGTGGTAGCCTTGTTGGTTTTTCTGGTTATTTTATACTTCTTGTACAGCACTGGCTTTTAATTTGCTGTCAGATAGTTTTGTGATTTGTAAGAGCTAAAATGTACAGTTGTGTACACTTACAGTAAATGTACAGGTTAGAGTGTATTTACTGTTGCAGTCATTACATTTGGGTAATCTGCTTGCAGGTTGCCCTCAGTCGGCCTGATTAACAAAGTCTTGGGTCCTGCGTCAGTTGCTGTCCCTTCTTCCATGACGTCAGGTAGTCAGGGGTACAAAACATGCAGCCGACGCCATTACATCAATTTCTCTTGTCCCAGATGTCAGCTGCCCCCTTAATGGGGAGCAATTAAACATAAAAACACAAAGGTATACCTCCAACAAAACAAATACACCAAAAAAAGCATAGTAAAGTTAAGTAGCGGTATAGCCAAAAGAAGTTAGGGGGCAGGAGGGAGGGTAACCAGGACTGCAACAGTGAATACACTCTAAAATCTACATTTATGGTAAGTGTATACAACTGTACTATGTTCTTCGTGTTTCAGTGTTGCAGTCATTACATTTGGATAGATTCCCAAAGCTATGGTTGGGAGGAGGAGGAGTTTAGATAGCATTAGGGCCAGCTAGAAGGCCCTGCAAGACTGCAGTGGCAAAGCCAGCTCTGGATTTAGAGAAAATTAGCAAATGATAATGCTTGGTGAAAGTATGTACAGAACTCCAGGTAGCAGCTTCTAGGATGTCCCTGGTAGGAACGCCTCTGAGAAAGGCTGTAGAAGTAGATGCAGCCTTGGTGGAGTGACGTCTGATCCCATGGGGGATAGGTTTTCCATGGTGCTTATAGCAGAAATGAATGCAATGGCTTATCCATTTAGAAATGGTTTGTTTTGAAATAGCCTTCCCCTCTGCCCCTGCAGCAAATGCTACCAGCAGTTGTTCAGATTTTCTTTGAGGTTTAGTCCTGTCCAAGTAGAATCTAAGTTGTCTGTGCACATCCAAGGAATGCAGAATCCGTTCTCCTTTGTTCTATGGATTGGGAAAGAAGGTTGGCAAATGAATGGATTGATTAAGAGCCCAACTGGATACCACCTTGGGCATGAAGGATGGATTTGTTCTGAGTGACACCCTGTCCACATGAAAGATGATGAAAGGCTCCACTGCCATAAGGGCCTGTAATTCAGATACCCTTCTAGCTGAAGTGATTGCTAAAAGGAAAGCTGTTTTCCAAGAAAGAAATTTTAAGTCTGCAGTAGCAGCTAGCTTGAAAGGAGATGGAGTGAGTTTCTCCAATACAAAGTTAAGGTCCTGGGCTGGGGTTGAGCTCTCCTCGGAGGTCTCAATTTTTTGGCCCCTCTGAGGTACTGCTTGAGCAGTGGATGAGAGAAGAGGGAAGGTTCTGTGTTATAATGAGCTGAAATGGCTTTGGCGTGGATTTTAATGGAGGAAAAAAAAGACAGGCCCTTGTAAAGCATCTCAGTTGAATATTGTAAAATCTGAGGTAAATTGGGCACTGTTGTGCTCATCCCTTGAGATTGGTTCCAGGCACAGAATCTTTTCCATTTTTCAGAATAAGATTTTCTAGTACTAGGCCTCCTTGCCTCTAAGATGACATCCATCACAGGTTTGCTGAGGGATGGTAAGGGAGAATTTAAAGTAGTTAGCCAGGCTGCAAGGTTCAGTGTTGGAAGCTGAGGGTGCACAATCTGGTTCTCCTGCTGAGACAGAGGGGAAGGAATCTGAGGCAGGTGACATGGAGATAACCATGACACTGCACAGGAGGTGGTATCAGTGCTGGCACGGCCAGCCTGGAGCAACCAAAATCATCCTTGGTTTGTCCTGTTTGACTTTTAGTAGTACTTTGCAGAGCAGAGGCAGTGGGGGAAGGCATAGACCGATAGGTTTTTCCAGCTGAAGGACAGAGTATCCACTTTCCAGGCTTGTTTGTGGGGAGCCCTTGTGCAAAATTTGTCCAACTGGTAGTTCTGGGGGGGGAGGCAAACAGGTCTATATCTGGGCTCTCCCATTCGCTTGTCAACACGTTGAAAATCCTTTGGTCCAGTTTCCACTCATGTGGGTCCATGAGGTTTCTGCTTAGTCCGTCTGTCAGTGTATTTAATTTTCCTGGCAGAATTGAGCTTGTAGGTGCACTTGGTAGCTCAATGCTGTGTTCCACAATGCCATGGCTAGTCTGTAGAGGGGATAAGAATGTGTACCCCCCTGCTTGTTTATGTACCACAGGACCGTGGTGTTGTCCGTCTTTACCATTAGTTGTCCTGTACGAATGCAGTCCTTGAAGGCTGTCAGAGCATTCTGTACAGCTAAACATTTCTTTTTGATTGATATGCAGGTGCATTTGACGCCAGGTGAGCCCCCCCATGCATAGTCTGATGCATCTGTTCTTAGGGTTTGGGCGGCAGGGGGTGTTGTGAAAGGTAGTCCCTTGTTTTGGTGGCAGGCCTCTGCCCACCAAAGGAACTCTAGGCGCAGGCCAGGTATGATGGGAATCATTGTTTCTAGGCTGTGAGAATGTCGACTCCATAGGCTTTTTAGATACCACTGTAGTTTCCTCATATGCAGTCTTGCATATGGAATTAGAAGAATGCAGGAGGCCATGAACCCCAAGGCTTGCAGTATTTGTCTTGCAGATAGCAAGGTTTTTGTGGCCACTTGTTTGAAGTAGGTTATCAAATAAATTTGCTTTTCTTGCGCGAGGTAAGCCATCTGGGAAGTTGTCTTCAAGCTTGCTCCCAGGAATGCAATTTGTTGACAGGGTACCAGTTGTGATTTTTTGTTTATGGTGTACCCCAGATAAGTTAGAACCTTTTTTACAAATGTCAGATGATTCAAAAGCATGTCCTGGCTTTCTGCCTGAATTAGACAATCGTCCAGTTATGGGTATATTTGAATACTTCTTTGCCTGCAAAATGCAATAACTGGAGCTAGGCACTTTGTGAATACCCTGGGCACAGTAGATAAGCCAAAGGGCAGTGCAGATGTGTGTAGCCTGCATTTGAAGTTTGGGTATCTTCTGCAAGATTCCCTGATTGGGATGTGCAGGTATGCTTCTTTTAAATCTAGTGTTGCCAACCAGGCGTCTTTGCCTAGCATAGGAAGTAATTGAAGAGTCAGCATCTTGAATTTTGAAATCTCCAGAAAGGTGTTTAGAGTAGACAGGTCCATGATTGGATGCCATAATATGTCTTTTCTGGGTACCAGGAAAAGTCTAGAGTAGAAACCTTGTCCCTTTTCCTCTTCTGGTACCAGTTGAATAGCCCCCATGCTTAAGAGAGAAAGTACTTGTTTTTGAGCCTCTGCCCACTGATTTGGGGGTAGGTCCGGCCACCCACTTGGTGGTGGCAACATGTGGAAGTGAAATCTGTATCCCTGGGACACTATTTAAAACCCATTTGTCCTGGGTAATGAGTTCCCAGTTCTTTGCATGAAGAGCAATCTTTCCCCCCAATGGGGCAGTCTGAAGAGAAGTGCTTGGAGATTTTAAAAGGAAGTCGTTGAGACAGTTTACCATAGGGTGGTGTCTTGTTATTCTCAGACTTGGAAGTGGTGGCCCCCCACTGCTTAGTTCCGAGTCCCCTGGGACTGAAACCTGGGGTTTTTGCAGTGTCTGGGTTTGGCTTGAGAAGACCTGGAAGGGGCTGGAAAGGACCAATTCTTAGAAGGCCAGTGCCTACTAAATCTAGGAGGCTGAACTTGTAAAAAATCTTTAACAGTTAGCAGAGATTTAGCTTTATCTTCCATCTTTTTAAGAACTTCTTCAGCCTTGTTGCCAAACAGACGGTCCTGATTTAAAGGAGCATCCAACAATTTAGCTTTAACATGATCAGGCAAAGATTGCTCCTTAAGCCAAGCATGCCTTCTAAGCACAGACCCAGTAAGAACAGCCCTGCAGGAGGCCTCTAAAGAATCAAAACCACATTGCAAAGTATGTTTTCCAACTTGTTCAGCAGAATGCATTAAATCCTGTTAAGTCTTTATTTTCTATTCAGTCAGGAATCAACATAATTTCCTGTTTAAGCAGTCCAATAACATGTTGTTGATATTTTAACACATGAAATTGGCAGTTTAAAGCTCTAATTGCCAAGGTTGAAGTATAAACCTTTTTACCCCATCTATCCAGCGCCCTGGTGTCTTTATCAGAAGGGGTAGGATTTTTAGCAGTAGAAGCCTTAATGCCCTTGGGCCCCTGTGAAATAGTCTCTAGATCTGCAATAGGATTTTTGAAAAGGAACTGGTGAGACTCGGGGACCCTGTAGTATCGGTCAGGTTTAGTGGGAGCAGGAGGCAGAGAATCAGGGGCCAAACTGGATTCCGAGAAAGCATCATCAACAATGTCTAGTACAGGAGGAATAGCCAAAGGCCTATGCTGAGGTAGGAGAAGGAAATCCCCAAGTCTCTTTTCTGAATCAGAAAATTCCTGGTTTTCACAGTGAAAATGCTCCCTTAGAGTATGTAAGGTTTCCCCAAAAGAAAAATCCTTAGGAGGGGAAGCAGAGGGAATGGAGTCCTCTGCATCAGAATCCTCATAAGTAGGTAAGGACAAATCCAGGTCATCAGAAGAGTCAGAAAAAACAGAATCCTGATCAGAAGATAATCAAGCTCAGCCCTAGACCTCTTGGGGGGGGGGGGGGGCTACCCCTGATTAGAGTTATTAGATCTTCAGTCATTTTTAGCATTTGTTTTTTAAGCATAGAGGTCTGAGCATGTGGCCTGGGTGTCGTTTTTTTACACATGGATCGGGATTTAGGCTTTAGTAATGAAGGAGGTGTCGATTTAATATGCAAGTCCGTAGGCCTGAATACACCCTCAGAAGTCGGTGCCTGCACAGTGGCTCCAGACCCATCCAAGATAGAGGCATCCACGGGTTCCATAGTTGAAGTATCTTGCGGCATACCGGACTCCAAATGGGTCTTAGTAGAGGCCTGCAAATCAGAAGTAGTGGGTATCAGGGGATGCGAAAGTGCCTCACTGAGTACCGGCGAACTGGCGACTGGCTTAGGAGACATGTTGTAGGCAGTTTTGGACCTCGGCACCCTGTCTCTGTCTTTATCTTTGCTTTTTTTTCTGAATCCTGGTAGTCGGATGGCTAAATGACGACATTTCTGGATAATTAAATAGAGAACTGAAATATTTAGAGGCAAAATATACAGACAACGGATAGTGCGCTGATTAAATAAAGCACAAAATCGACAGCAAGGTACGTCGTGGTCAGGGCCTAGGCAAGGAATACAGTACGAATGAAAATCTTTGAGGTATTTGCTTTCCACAAGGAATGCAATTATTACATTTTACTGACATCGGGAGGAGCAAGAAAAAGTTTCCCCAACGGGGTGCTTAGCTTTCAGTTGAAGACTTCGGCTCTGAAACTCGAAAAAGAACATTTCAGGAATCGGCCGACCGGCACTTACGAACTGCTTCTGCTTCGGGCACCGCACGGCAAGAAAGACTGATGTAATGGCATCGGCTGCATGTTTTATACCCCTGACAACCTGACGTCATGGAAGAAGGGACAGCAACCGACGCAGGACCCAAGACTTTGTTAATCAGGCCGACTGAGGGTAACCTGCAAGCAGATTACCCAAATGTAATGACTGCAACAGTGAAACACGAAGAACATCAGAGGTGTGGAAAGGGAGGAGAGGGACCGATTACTGACATCTACTGTTATGGTAAGATTTCACATAACTGTACTATGTCTTTCCATATTATCCTTCTATATCACTGTTGCAGTATTCTTCACTAAAGGAACAGTACAAGAGTGAAGAGGAAGGCTACAAACCCATGCAGAATAGCCCTGGCAAAATCCTGTCCTGGCCCCAGAAACATCATCCAATTTATACTTCTTTGTAAAAGTATGAACAGAGGACCAAGTAGCACTCTGAAATATACTATTATTGTCCAAACCCTTGAAAAAGAGGCAACTGTCTTCTAGAATATGCCTTTATAGATGAAGAAAGACACTTGCTATGAAAAGAAATGGCCTTAGAGATCCAAGAGGAGAAGGTTTTCTTGTAAACAGCCAAACTCAAAGTCCTGGAATAAAAAAGAAACAAAAATGTTGTTCAAACTTATGAATAACCTTTTGCAAATAATATCCGAGCTGTCTATGCAGGTTCAAGGTGTGCAGAACCTTCTCACCGGCAGACTATGCAGAAGGAATAATGGAAGGCAGTTGAATAGACTGATTAAAGGGACAACTCTTTAAACCACCTTGGGCATAAATGAAGGATTAGAATGAAGACAGACACCGGTCTCTGTGAAAAATCAAAAAAGGAGGAATGGCTATAACAGCCTGAAGTTTAGACATTCTTGGCAAAGGTAAGAGACAAGAGCAGAACAGTCTTCCAAGTACAAAGTTGCAAGGAAGCTGAACTAGCAGGATTAAAAGGAACCCAAGTCAAACTTTCAAGTACAAATTTGAGGTCCCAAGAAGGTGGAATAGACTTTCTCGTGGGGGGGGGGGGGTCTTGATATGAAGGATGCTTTTAAGAAATTGCTTGACTTCAAACAAAAAGGACGAAAGGGGGGTCAAGAGTAAACAAGGAATTGTTGGCAGATGAGCTTTAACTGAAGAATATGTCAAGCCAGCGTGAAGCAGATCACACAAATAATAGTGAACCAAGTGAGCCCCCACTGAAACGGGATCCTGATGGTAGAGAGGCACCAAAACAGAAAATCTTTTCCATTTAGACATATGATTTCCCAGTAGCGGGTTTTCTCAGAAAGAGGTGCCTAAAGGGTATCAAAACCCTATCACCCATAGTGTCTTCTGAAGAGTGGACAGGTGAGGATGGATAAGAGATTACTTATCTTGTGTAAGAAGATCCATCTGATGAGATAATTCATGGCAACTGCCCCTGACCAGATGAAAAAAATGGGGGGGGGGGGGGCAGTGCTGTCTGGGCCAAAAGCAAGTCACAAGATTTTGGGAGAGTCCTGCTTAATCTTGTGCAGAGTTCTTGGCAGCAGAGAAAGGGGAAGAAAAGCATATAGAAACACTCCCATCCAAGGAAAGGACAGAGTCCACTTTCCAAGTCAGAAAATTTGGTAGTCTCAAACAGAAGAGAGGAAGTTGTCTGTTCAGATGGGACGCAAGAAGATCTACTGGAAAAATACCCCACCAATGGACTATGTCCAGAAACACATCTCTGTGAAGCATCCATTCATGAGCCTGTGTTCTGGACCTGTTCAGCCTACCACTAGATTATACTCTGAAGGAATGTAAACTGCCTGAAGATTCACTTAACTGATGGCCAGATCCTAGGCCTGAAGAGCTAGTTTGCAAAGAGAAAAGACCTATTACCCCCCTGCTTGCTGAAATACCACATCACAATTATATTGCCTGGAAAGATTTTCAGGGCCCATGGAGAAAAAGGTAATAAAAGGTCTGAAGAGTAAAAATTGGAGTCCTCATCTCTTTTATGTTGATAGAGTCTGACCTTTGATGAAGAGGACCGAGACTCTGAACTTTTACAAAGAAGCACCCTACCCCAGATCTGAGGCGTCTGGAGCTCGTGTTTGAGACAAGGAAGTAAAGAAAAGTACAGTTGTGTACCTACCATAAATGTAGATGTTAGAGTGTATTCACTGTTGCAGTCATTACACTAGGATTATCCTGCTGGCAGGCTACACGCAGTCAGCATGAATTCCAAAGTCCTGGTCCGGCATCAGTTGCTGTCGCCTCTTCCCTGAAGTCAGTGCGCCAGGGGTAAAAAAGATGCAGCAGACACTATTTTCTTCAGTTTTTCTTGCCCCAGATGTCAGATGCCCCCAAAGGGGTAGGCTGTAAAAACTCTGAACATAAAGAAGCATGCACAGACCTTCACCTACAAGTAAATACACCACATAGATTGTATAGAATAGAGAGGTACAGATAAGTCCCAGCAAAGAAAAAAGGGAGAAGGTGAGAGGATAACCTGGACTGCAACAGTGAATACACTCGAACATCTACATTTACGGTAGGTACACAACTGTACTATGTTCATCATGTTTCACTGTTGCAGTCATCACACTTGGGTTAAATCCTAAAGCAGAGGTTGGGTGGCTGGGCCTAAATAGAGTTAGGAGTGGCTATGAGGCCCTGCAGAACTGCAGTGGCAAAGCCTGCTCTGGATTTAGAGTAGAGAGGTAAATGGTAGTGCTTTGTAAAAGTGTGCACTGAAGTCCATGTTGCAGCCTCCAAAATATCCTTGGTTGGTACTCCTCTCAGGAAGGCTGCTGAAGTAGCTGCTGCTCTGGTAGAATGTGGCCCAATTCCCTTGGGCACAGATTTGCCATGTTGTGAATAGCAGAAACAAATGCAGTGGCCTATCCATTTTGAAATAGTCTGCTTTGAAATAGCTTTTCCTTGGGAACCTGCAGCATATGCCACTAAGAGTTGCTCAGTCTTTCTGAAGGCTTTAGTCTTGTCCAAGTAAAAGCGTAGCTGTCTGTGTATGTCCAAAGTATGCAGAAGTCTCCCCCCCCTTATTCTGTGGGTTTGGATAAAAAGGTAGGCAAATGTATGGTTTGGTTAAGAGCCACGCTGGACACTACCTTAGGCATAAATGTCGGGTTTGTCCTTAGAGAAACCCTGTCCTGATGGAAAATAATGAAAGGTTCCATAGCCATTAGTGCCTGTAACTGAAACTCTTCTTGCTGAAGTTATTGCTAGGAGAAGAGCGGTTTTCCATGACAAGTATTTTATCTCTGCTGAATTGGCTGGTTCAAAAGGAGGCAGTGTAAGTTTTTCCAAGACAAAGTTGAGGTCCCATGTAAGTATTGGAGCTCTTTTTGGAGGTCTTATGTTTTTGGCCCCTCTGAGAAAATGTCTTAGCAGTGGATGAGAAAAAATAGGGGGATCCATATTGTAATGAGCTGAAATTGCAGAGGCATGGATCTTAATTGATGGAGAAGGATAGGCCTTTGTCCAGCATCTCAGTTAGGTATTGCAAAATCTGAGGAATATTAGGTTCTAGCAAGTCAATTCCCTGTGCTTGGTTCCAAGCACAGAATCTTTTCCATTTTTCTGCATAAGATTTTCTGGTGCTGGGCCTTCTGGCCTCCAAATTACATCCATAACTGCATTAGAGCGAGGTGTGTTTTGAAAGATTACATTATCCGCCATGCAGCCAGATTTAGGGTTCCGAGTTGGCTGTGCAAGATCTGATTGTTCTGTTGGGTCAGCAAATGAGGTATTAGAGGTAACGTCCAGGCTGGGCCCTGGGACAAGCTCTTTAGAACTGGGTACCAGTGCTGGCGTGGCCAGTCTGGGGCAATCAGTATCATTTTTGGCTTCTCTTGTCTGACCTTTAGGAGTACCTTGGAGAGGAGAGGCAGAGGAGGGAAGGCATATACTGTAAGGGCTTTCCAGCTGAATGAAAGGGCGTCCACTTTTCATGCTTGCTTGTGATAAGTCCAAGAGCAGAATCTCTGTAGCTGGCAGTTGTGAGGGGAAGCTAATAGATCTATGTCTGGGCATCCCCATTTCCCAGTTATCATGTTGAAGATTTGTGGATCCAGTTTCCACTCGTGAGGATCCATGAGGTTTCTGCTTAGTTCGTCTGCCAAAGTATTTGCCTTTCCTGGCAGGAATTGTGCTTGCAGATGTACTTGGTAAGTCAATGCAGTGTTCCACAAAGTCAATGCTTGCCTGCAGAGGGGGTAGGAATGTGTGCCCCCTTGCTTATGTACCACATGACTGTAGTATTGTCCATGTTTTCCAGTAGTTGTCCTGGATGAAGTAGGTCCTTGAAGGCTGTCAGGGCATTTTGTACGGCTAGCATCTCTTTTTGATTTATATGTAGATGCATTTTGTTCGTGGGCCATGTGCCCTGAATACATTTTCCTGCCATGTGTGTCCGCCAAGCATAAACTGATGCATCTGTTAGTGTCTGCCTGGCAGTGGGTAAGGTGAATGGCTGTCCCCTGTTGTGGTGACAGGCCTGTGCCCACCACAGAAATTCCTGTTGCAGGCAGGGAATAAGAGTAATTACTGTTTCCAGGCTGTGGCAATGTTGAATCCAAACACTTTTTAGATACCATTGTAGTTTCCTCATACGCAGTCTTGCATATGGAATTAGTAGAATGCAGGATGCTATGCAGCCCAGAGCCTGCAGCATTTTTCTTGCAGATAACTAGGTCTTTGTTGCCATGTCTTTGAAGTAAGAAGTCAGATGCCTTTGTTTGTCTGGCATGAGATAAGCCATCTGGGCAGTTGTATTTAAGCTTGCACCCAGGAATATTATCTCTTGAGAGGACACTAGTTTTGATTTCTTTTCATTTACTGTGTACCCTAGGCAAATTAGTAATCTTTTTACAAATGCCAGATGCTGTAGTAGAATATCTTTGTCCTTTGCTTGAATAAGGCAGTTGTCCAAGTAGGGATATATTTGAATTCCTCTTTGTCTGCAAAATGCAATTACTCTTTGTCTGCAAAATGCAATTACTGGTGCCAGGCATTTTGTGAAGACCCTGAGCATAGTAGATAAGCCAAAGGGCAGTGCAGAGAATTGGTAGTGCATTGAGCCAGCTATGAATCTGAGGTATCTTCTGCAAGATTGTCTGATTGGGACATGCAGGTATGCCCCGTTGAGGTCAAAAGTTACGAGCCAAGCCTTCTTGTCCAGCATGGACAGAAGCTGCTGTAGAGTCAACATTCTGAATTTTGGGACATCCAGAAAAGTATTTAGAATAGACAGGTCCAGAATTGGTCTCCAGGCTTTGTCCTTTCTTGGTACTAAGAAATGTCTTGAGTAAAATCCTTGTCCCTGCTCTTGTGGCACTGGCTGAATAGCACCCATGTCCATGAGAGATGAAACTTGTTTTTGTGCCTCTTGCCACTGATTGCGTGGCAGGTCTGGCATACCTTTTGCCTTTGGAAGGGTGTGTAAGTGGAACCTGTAGCCCTGAGAGATTATATTTAAGACCCATTTGTCCTGGGTGATCTTGTGTCAGTTTTGAGAAAAAAGTGATAGCTTTCCCCCTAAGGGTGCTGCCAAAAAATAAGTGCTTGGCATTGGCAGAGGGAAGTCATTGGGACTGTTTTCTATAAGGCTGTGATTTGTCTTCTCCGCTTTTGGAGGTAAGAAGCACCCCATTGCTTGGGCCTGTATGAGCCCTGGGGCTGTTGCCTGCTTCTAGGGCATCTGTATCTGCCTCTTTGTGGTCTGTCCGACACTGGAAAGGACCAATTCTTAGAGGGCCAGTTTCTTCTAAATCTGGGTGGCTGTACCTGTAATAAATCATTTACGGTCTGCATAGATTTTGCCTTATCCTCCATTTTCTTTAACATCTCCTCTGCCTTAACACCAAACAAAGTATCATGCTGTAATGGAGCATCCAATAATTTTGCTTTAACCAAGCATGCCTTCGAATAACAGAACCTGTAACAGCGGCCCTGCACGAGGCCTCCAGTGAATCATAGCCACATTGCAAAGTATGTTTTCCCACTTGTTCAACTGCATGCAATAAATCCTGCAATTATTTGTTCTCAGTACATTCAGAATTTGTCAACATTTTTTGTTTTAACAAAGACATTAAGTATTGCTGATATTTAAGCATATGAAACTAACAATTTAAAGCCCTTACAGCCAAAGTAGCAGAAGTGTAAACTTTTTCCCCCCATCTGTCCAAAGCCCTAGAATTAGAATCTCTGCTGAGGGGACAGGGTTTTTGGCAGAAGCAGCCTTGACCCCTTTGGGACCCTGTGAGATAGTTTCTGGGTCAGCAGTAGGGTTTTTGAAAAGAAATTTATGGATGTCTGGAACCCTGCAGTATCTGTTTGGCTTAACAGGGGCAGGAGGTAGAGAGTCTGGAGACAGGCCGGACTCTGAGAAAACATCATCCACTATGTCTAGAACAGGGGGAATTGCAAGAGGTCTATGCTGTGGAAGTAAAAGAAAGTCTCTAAGTCTTTTCTTAGATTCGGAATAATCCTGGCTCTCCCAATGGAAATGCTCTCTCATGGTATGCAGGGTTTCCCCAAAAGAATAGTCCTTAGGAGGAGAAGCTGAAGGAATAGAATCTTCAGCATCAGAATCCTCATAGGGAGGAACAGAATATTCCTGATCAGAAGTTGAATCAGAGGAAATGGAATCCTGATCAGAGGAATCATATTCAGTGTCTTGCCTAGGCCTCTTATCAGGAGGGGGATGGGAACCCCTGATCAAAGTAATTAAGTCTTCGGCTATTTTGAGCATCTGTTTCTTGGGCATAGAAGCCGGTCCTGGAGAATGCTGTACTGGTTTCCTTGTCTTTAAAACTGTTTTAGACTTTGTCTTGGATGCTGAAGTAGGCTTTATATAAAGTTGTGTAGGTCTGAAGACACCCTCAGAAGCCAATGCCTGCTCAGCGGCTCCAGACCCATCTGAGGGATTAATTTCCGAAGGGCCAATAACTTGAGTATCCAGAGACCTAGCTGTCTCCACGTGGGAGTCGGAGGTGGCCTGTGGCTCTGAGGTAGTGAGAGTCAGGGGCTGAGAAAGCACCTCACTGAGCACTGGCAAACTGGCGACTTGCCTAGAAGAGGCTTCGTCTGTTTTGGACCTCGGATGCTTGTCCTTGTCTTTATCCTTGCGTTTTTTATGAATTCCGGTCATCTGTTGTTCCAACAGCATTATGTAGTTAAACCTTCTGCCAAAATAATGAAAAGCGAAGTCGTACTGACGCTTAATAGTGCGTTGGTTAAATCTAGCACAAAACTGACAACTAGCAACGTCGTGCTCAGGGCCTAGGCAAGGAATACAGTAAGAGTGGAAATCCTTATGAGGTATTTGCTTCCCACAAGAAATACAATTGTTAACTTTTTCTGACATCGGTCTGGAGCAAGAAAAATGTTTCCCCAATAGGGTACTTCGCTTTATTGAAGACTTCGGATCTGAAAGTCGAATTCGAAAATCTCAGGAGTCGGCCGACCGGCACTTGCAAACTGCTTTGCTTCGGGCACTGCACGGCAAGAAAGACTGAAGAAAATGGCGTCGGCTGCATCTTTTATACCCCTGGCACACTGACGTCAGGGAAGAGGTGGCGACAACAGACGCTGGACCAGGACTTTGGAATTCAGGCCAACTGCGAGTAGCCTGCCAGCAAGATAACCCTGGTGTAATGACTGCAACAGTGAAAAACGATGAACATCAGGGAACTCCAGAGAGTGAAAATGTTGAAACCACACCGACTTGAGAAACCATTGGAACTTACTTAGATGGAGCCTGGTGAGATGAAGCATGGATATGGTTGAGGCCATAAACCCCAGAGCCCTGGGAAATTCCCTGAACATGACAGAAGAACAGATTGGAACAAGGTTGCCAGAGACACAGCCTTGGGATCAGGAAGCAAAGCTAGCATGGGAATGGTCTGAATCCTGCAACCAAAAAAAAATATGATCTTGGGGGGGCATAAGGACAGACTTTCTTAAATTGATGTCCTTTAGCATCACATTGTACAATTCCTTAGTTAGTATGATTCCTCTCAAAGCTGTATTCATTGCTATATCTGTTGTACTATTGTTGTATATTCTTCTCAATCTGTATTAATTGTTATTTTTTGCGCATAATTTGTTTTTTAAAAAAAAAAAAAAAAAAAAAGTTTTTTTGCTTCCTTATTTTGTATAACTTTCATTACTACCTGCTGTACCTATATTGTTCTGTTACATGTATCTTTTTGCTTTTTGGAGCTTTTCTCCCCAGGACTCCATTGAAAACGGGTTCTTTATGGCCCAATGGACTATCCTGGTAAACCAACTGCAATAAATAAATAAATAAATAAATGTTGAACCCCAGAGTTTGTAAAAGAAGAGTGGCAAAGTATACATATTGCAGAAGATTGCTGGGAAAGAGAGCCCGAATAAGCAAGTCTTCAAGATAGGGGTATATCAGTACCCCTCGAAGCCTACAAAAAGCAATGGCAAGAATAAGGCATTTGGTAAATACCCTTGGGGCAGTACAAAAACCAAACCCCAAAGCAGAAAACTGAAAAGGAGAGGAAGGAACATACAAACAAAAAAATTTCTGAAAAGACGGTGAATGGGAATATGAAGACAGACATCTTCGAGATCGAGAAAGACCAAGAAGGCCTTAGGAAGGAGGACAGGAAACAAGCTGAAGAGACAGCATACTGAAAGAAGGGACCTTAAGGAGTGTCTTAAGTAGAGAAAGGGTCTCCAAGTCCCCTCTTTCCAGAGAAAGTACAGTTTTGTACCTACCATAAATGTAGAGGTTTGAGTGTACACCCTGCTGCAGTCATCACACTTGGGTTATCCTGTCGTCAGGCGGTCCCGCAGTCGGCCGGAATTCTAAAGTCTTGGTCCGGCGTCTGTTGTTGTCGCTTCTTCCCTGACATCAGTGCGCCAGGGGTATATATATTGCAACCAACGCCATTTTCTTCAGTTTTTCTTGCCCCAGATGTCAGATGCCCCCAAAAAGGTGGTCAGTAATTAGTACCAAATTGAGTAAATTTTGTAAAAACACAAAATCCCTCCAGGTATAAGCAAATACATCAGGAAGGTATTGTAGAGATTTTAGCCAGTTAGTTCAGAGGGGATGGAGGGAGGGTAACCTGGACTGCAGCAGGGTGTACACTCGAACATCTACATTTATGGTAGGTACAAAACTGTACTATGTTCATCGTGTTACCCTGCTGCAGTCATCACACTTGGGTTGAATCCCAAAGCTAAGGATGGGTGGAGGAATCATAGAGGGTTATTTGAGGCTAGAAGGCCCTGCAGAACTGCGGTGGCAAAGCCAGCTCTAGTCTTAGAGTAAAGAGGTAAGTGATAGTGTTTGGTAAAGGTGTGTACTGAACTCCAAGTTGCAGCTTCCAAAATCTCCTTGGTTGGAACCCCCCTGAGGAAGGCTGTAGATGTACCTGTTGCCCTGGTAGAGTGGGCCCTAATGGTAGCAGGAACTGGTTTTCCATGATGGGTATAGCAAAACCGAATGCAATGTCCTATCCATTTGGAAATGGTTTGTTTTGATATAGCCTTCCCCTGAGAAGCTGTAGCATAGGATACAAAGAGCTGGTCAGATTTTCTGAAAACCTTAGTTTTATCCAAGTAGTAACAAAGTTGCCTGTGAATGTTCAAGGAGTGCAGGAGTCCTTCTCCTTTGTTCTGTGGATTTGGGAAGAAGGTGGGTAAGTGGATGGTCTGATTTAAAGCCACACTGGAAACCACCTTAGGCATGAAGGAAGGATTAGTTCGTAGAGAAACTCTGTCTTGATGGAAAATGAGGAAAGGTTCCACTGCCATTAGTAGCTCTGAGACTCTTCTAGCTGAAGTTATTGCTAGCAGCAGGGCAGTCTTCCATGATAGAAACTGTAGATCTGCAGAGAAAGCTGGTTCAAAGGGAGGTAATGTAAGTTTTTCCAGAACAAAATTGAGGTCCCATGTTGGTGTAGGTGCTCTCCTGGGGGGGGGGGGGGGTCTAATGTTTTTTGCCCCTCTGAGGAACTGTCTTAGAAGTGGATGCGAAAATAAGGGTGGATCCGTGTTGTAGTGGGCTGAAATAGCTGATGCATGGGTTTTAATGGAAGAAAAAGAAAGTCCTTTGTGCAACATCTCAGTTAAGTACTGTAGAATCTGAGGCATGTGAGGCTGAAGTGTGTCTTGGTCTTTAGCTTGGTTCCAGGCACAAGACCTTTTCCATTTGTCCGAATAGGTCTTCCTGGTGCTGGGTCTCCTAGCTTCCAGAATAACAAAACTGCTTGGGAAAGAGGAGCTGGCTGGAGCTTAGGTGATTTGCCATGCAGCCAGATTTAAGGTTTTGAGCTGGCTGTGAAGAATCGGATTGTTTTGCTGTGTGAGCAAATGAGCAATTTGTGGTAAAATCCAAGGTGGGCCCTGGGCCATATTCCTCAATAATGGGTACCAGTGCTGGCGTGGCCAGTCTAGGGCTATGAGTATCAGTCGTGGTCTCTCCTTTCTGATTTTCAAAAGCACCTTTGTGAGGAGAGGCAATGGAGGGAAGGCATATACTGTCATGTTTTTCCAACTGAATGAGAGTGCGTCCACTTTCCAAGCTTGGTGGTGCAGTGTCCTTGTACAAAATTTTGTTAGTTGATAGTTTTGAGGACTGGCAAACAGGTCTATGTCTGGAAGGCCCCATTTTTGAGTTATCATTGCAAATACTTGTGGATCCAGTTTCCACTCGTGGGGATCCATGATGTTTCTGCTGAGGTCGTCTGCCAATGTGTTCTTTTTTCCTGGCAGGAATTGAGCTTGTAACTGAACTTGGTAAGCCAGAGCTGTGTTCCACAAGGTCATTGCTTGCGTGCATAGAGGGTAAGAGTGTGTACCCCCTTGTTTGTTTATGTACCACATTACTGTGGTGTTGTCTGTCCTTATTGTAAGTTGTCCTGGTTGTAATAGATTCTTGAAGGCTGTCAGAGCATTCTGTACAGCTAGCATCTCTTTTTGATTGATGTGCAGATTCCTCCGATCTGCAGTCCATACGCCTTGAACGCACTGTCCTGCCATGTGTGCCCCCCAGGCGTAGTCCGATGCATCTGTTGTCATAGTTTGCCTGGCTGGTGGCAAGGTGAAAGGCTGACCCTTGTTGAGGTGACATGCCTGTGACCACCATAGAAACTCCTGTTGTAGGCAGGGAATGAGAGATATCATTGTGTCCAAGTTGTGGCTGTGTTGAGACCATATGCTTTTTAGGTACCACTGTAATTTCCTCATATGCAGCTTTGCAAATGGTATTAGTAGTATGCAAGATGCCATGAAGCCCAAGGCCTGCAGAATTTTTCTTGCAGGTAGTTGGGTCTTTGTTGCCACTATTTTGAAATATTGAGTCAGTTGTAGTTGTTTGTCTGGCGTCAGATAAGCCTTCTGGGCCGTTGTATTCAAGCTGGCACCCAGGAATGTCATATTTTGTGAAGGTGCTAGTTTTGATTTCTTTTCGTTTACTGTGTACCCTAGGCAACTTAGAAGATGTTTTACAAAATCCAGATGTTGTAAGAGGATGTCTTTGCTTTCTGCTTGGATGAGGCAGTCGTCCAGGTATGGGTATATTTGAATTCCTCTTTGTCTGCAGTATGCAATAACTGGTGCCAGGCATTTTGTGAAGACCCTGGGCGCAGTAGATAAGCCAAAGGGCAGTGCAGAGAATTGGTAATGGGTTGAACCTGCAATGAAATGGAGGTATCTTCTGCAACTTTGTCTGACAGGGACATGCAGGTATGCCTCCTTGAGGTCCAACGTTACTAGCCATGCTTTCTTGCCCAACATGGGAAGAAACTGCTGGAGTGTTAGCATCTTGAATTTGGGTACTTGTAAGAAGGGGTTTAGAATTGCAAGGTCCAGAATTGGTCTCCAGGCATTGTCCTTTCTGGGAACTAGAAAGAGTCTGGAGTAAAATCCTTGGCCTTGCTCCCATGTAGGTACCAGCTGAATGTCTCTCATGTCCATGAGAGCTGTAATTTGTTTTTGTGCCTCTGCCCATTGATTTTGTGGCAGGTTTGGCATTCCTCTTTTCATTGGCAAGGTGTGAAAATGGAATCTGTAGCCTCGTGAAATTATGTCTAGGACCCATTTGTCCTTTGTGACAATGTGCCAGTTGTCTGAAAAAAGTGCGAGTTTTCCTCCCAAGGGGGCTGCCAAGAGAGTGTTGCTTGGCCAGATGAGGTGCAAGTCACTGAGTTTGCCTTCTGGTAGGTTGGGACCTGTCTTCTCCTCCCTTCTGTGTTGCAGTGCCCCATTGTCGAGGTTTGTACTGGGCTTGTGGTTGTCCTCTGCCTCTTGGATGTCTCTGAGGTCTGTCAGTAGCTGGAAAGGACCAATTTTGTTGGCCAATTTCTGCTGAAGCGAGGAGGCTGTACCTGTAGGAAATCTTTGACTGTCTGCATAGATTTTGCCTTATCCTCCATTTTCTTTAAGACTTCTGCTTTAACTCCAAAAAGAACATCCTACTGTAAGGGAGCATCTAGAAGGTTTGCTTTAACATGATCAGGCAGAGTTTGTTCCTTTAACCAAGCATGTCTATGTATAACAGACCCAGTGACAGCTGCTCTGCAGGAGGCCTCCAGAGAATCAAACCCACATTGTAAGGTGTGTTTGCCCACCTGTTCAGTTGCATGCGACAGATCCTGCATTTCTTTCAATTCAGACTGTTGAGGAACAGTGGTGATTCTTTGCTTTACCTGTGAGATTAGAAATTGCTGATACTTAAGCATGTGAAATTGGCAATTTAGTGCCCTCATAGCTAGAGTGGCTGAGGTGTAAACCTTTTTCCCCCATCTGTCTAGTGCTCTGGAATCCCTTTCAGAGGGTACATGATTTTTAGCCATAGAAGCCTTAGCCCCTTTGGCACCCTGGGAGATTGTCTCTGGGTCAGCAACAGGCCTTTTATATAGAAATTTATGAGAATCAGGCACTCTGTAGTATCTGTCAGGCTTGGCCGGAGCAGGTGGTATAGAGTCTGGGTTCAAACTGGATTCTAAGTAAACATCATCCACACTATCGAACACGGGTGGGATGGCAAGTGGTCTGTGCTGGGGGAGTAAAAGAAACTCTCTGAGCCTTTTCTTCGAGTCAGAGTAGTCCTGACCTTCCCAGTGGAAATGTTCCCTCATAGTGTGTGAAGTTTCCCCAAAGGAATAGTCTTCAGGAGGAGAAGCTGAGGGAATGGAATCCTCAGCATCAGAATCTTCATAAGGAGAGAAGGAGTAATTTTGGTTTTCAGAAGAGGCTGAAGAAATGGACACTTGTTCAGAGGATGCATAATCTTCCTCTTGTCTAGGCCTTTTGTTAGGAGGAGGCTGGGAACCCCTGATTAAAGAGATCAAATCTTCAGCCATTTTGAGCATCTGTTTTTTAGGCATGGGGGACTGAAATGCAGTCCTTTTAGATTTAACAGGAGTCTTCATCTTAGGATACGTTTTAATGGTAAGCGTAGTCGGTCTGAAAACGCCTTCAGAAACCGAAGGTGTTTCAACAGCACCGGCATCTTTATCAGCAAAGTCGTCGGTAGGGCCTGAACAAAATGGTTGCATCGGCCCGGTACATTCCGTCAAAAGTTCCGAAGCGGTCTCGGGTTCCAAATTTGCGGTAGTCAGGGGCTGCGTTGGAGCCTCACTGAGGACTGGAGAACCAGAGACCAGACCAGCCGAGGCCTTGGAATCTGGCTTAGGCCTGGGCTGTCTGTCCTTATCCTTGCGTTTTTTGTGCACGCCGGTAGTCGGTTGCTCCGACGGCATACTGTAATTAAATTTTCTACCGAAGTAGTGTCGTGCGAAATCAAAGTGTCTTTTAATAGTACGTTTATTAAACCTAGCACAAAAACGACAACTAGTGACGTTGTGGTCTGGGCCTAGGCAAGGTATGCAATAAGAATGAAAATCCTTATGAGGTATTTGCTTCCCACAAGAAATACAATTGTTAACTTTTTCTGACATCGGTCTGAGGCAAGAAAATTTTCCCCAATGGGGTACTTAGATTATAGAAGACTTCAGTCTGAAATTCGAATTCGAAAATCTCAGGAGTCAGCTGACCGGCACTTGCGAACTGCTTCTGCTTCGGGCACCGTGTGGCAAGAAAGACTGAAGAAAATGGTGTCGGTTGCAATATATATACCCCTCGTGCACTGACGTCAGGGAAGAAGCGACAACAACCAACGCCGGACCAAGACTTTAGAATTCCGGCCGACTGCGGGACCACCTGACGACAGGATAACCCAAGTGTGATGACTGCAGCAGGGTAACACGATGAACATCCCCAAAAACATTTTTAGAGCAAAACCCCCTTCCCACTTGGGTGGGTGGAACAGGCAAAAATAAATAAATAAATAAAAATAAGACACTGGTCATAATGGTCATTATGAGGAATCTGTCACTCGCACTGACACTTTCCCTTCTTGGATGACATGAACACAAGTAAGCAACAAAAAAGAAAAAAGTAAAGAAACCTCAACTGGGCACTTATCTGAAAATGGCTTGGTAACCAGCCCAGGAGAAAGGTTTTCAGCCAGACATTCGATAATGGCATTCGGACTAGTGGCAAAGTAGTTCTAAGTATTTATGTCTATACATCACCTTTATGCCCTACTCAGGCAGCATAAGATTTACAGGCTTTGATATGTTAGTCGAACACTGGGCTGTCCTTGGCAGGAGATCCCTTCAGTGAAGACTACTGCAATGGTGATATGGAAGGACATCTTCAGACACTTGCCTCATGACATCTTGGTGATCGCCTGAAAAACCTATACAATCTAAAGAACAACTCAGAGAGGTTATAGAGCAGACTTAGAAGTTTCTCCTTTGAGTTAAAAGACAAAATGAGTGATCTTCAAACTATGGGCATGCAACTGAAAGGTTTACACAAGCTGCCTGAGCCTCTGAATGGGATGTAGCTGAGGTCACATCTGTGACTGTCAATCACTGAAATGAGACCTTAATGAAGTTCAAGATGGAACTTTGCACCACAGAACACAATGTAGAGTGATACTATCTGGAAATAGCAGCGAAACGGCCTCTTTGGCAACTCAGAATATGATAATGTCAGGCGGACTGCTTATACTTTCAATCCTTCACCTTACAGAATAGGCACCATTTTATTAAGCAAGTCCCCAAGGGCATGGATTGAACCAATATATTTGCTTCAAGATTACAAATGACAGGTGGATATCAATATACTCAAACAATTAACCTGCTCTTAATGTAAAGAAATTGAATCAATACCTAAAACAAAATTAAAATCAAAAAATCTTCAGCATTTAGTGTCCACTTTTTTTTATTCCACAAAATGGGGTACCACTGGTAACAGCAACAATTCTGCAACACAGATCACTTTCCCAAGAGTAGATTTATATCAAAAGCATGAAGCAACCAAGAAAATGTGACTATATCATATGAAACAGCAAAAAAAAAAAAAAAACACCAACTGCTCCATTAAATGCACACTACACTTCCACACATCAACAATTGACAGATACCCTTATCTAAAGGGGAACAAATTAAAATTGTGCACTGTGCAGAAAATGTACAAGATTTTTGTGTCACAGTATCCAAATATATACTGATAGGAAAGATCCAGTGCCAGCATGTCAGTACCAGTGTGTGAAGCAGAGTGGCAATTGCTTCGAAGTTGTAAATGCTGTTAAGGATCAAATGCCCATTTGTCAGCTCAAGTGTGTGTGCAGAGGAGGACTAATTCATTCCAAGTTATGTACCAGAGCAGTACAAATCAAAGCACTTACGAACTTTGAAAATTAAGACCAATACTCAAACCTTCACATGAAAGGCAAATGTTGGAAAAGCAAATCGTGGATTTATCCAGGACTGTACCAAATATCAGATGGCCCAAAATTCACTACTACAGGGGAGTTTCGAGATAGCTGCACACTGATTAACAGCATAATTTTAGGCTCTCCTAGTGTGTAAACAGAACGCGAGAAAAAGGAACACCATTAAAACTGCCCCCACCAATTAGGTAAAATTCAGCTACTGGATGATAAGTACACTGCCTGGATGCCAGCAATAAAGAAATTTGGAGAACTTGAAAGAAAAATCGACCAGAAAAGGTGAAGAGAAAATGTCTAGAAAGGATTCTGCAGCTGTTCAGAAAAAAGTTTGAGTTCTATCTCTGGTTTAAGAGATGGCTTCCAGTAAATTAGAGGAAAAAAATAAATGTACTTAGAAGTGATAAATAACAAAACATTGAAGGAATGTAGCAACTGAAATAAGAAATGATTGAAAAAAATAGAAGTATTTTTAGCTAGCTATTCAGATGAACTTTTAAAACTACAAAAATCAGAGGGTTAAAGGAAGGAAAAGCTGGCTGAGTATGAGGCTTCTGAAGAAAATAGTGGAATAAAAGACAAGAAGGTAGCAAACCCAGTATGTATTCCAGAAATAAACCAGGTGCTCCAAGAGACCAGAACTTGTACCCACAAAGTGTTTATTGTCTTTCAGCTTAAAAAAGTTTAAAAACAAACTGCTGTTGTAAAAAATCAAACAAGTTTTGCACTTTTGTCTTACAAGTAAAAAAGACATCATCAGAACCATTGCATTTAGAGCAGCTAGGCTTTTATAACCAAAACCCCATCCTTAACTGAAAACAAGTCATGAAGCCAGGTCCTGCATTTAAAGCTACATACTCAGCTAGCATTCACTTTGAATAAATATGTGTAATAAATGGTGTAGAAGTAGGTCGCAGTGGTGAAGCGGTTAGTGTTGTCGCTTCAAAGTAAGAGGTTCTCTCGTTCGATTCTCAGCTGGAGTGCTTTCTGTGTGGAGTCTGCATGTCCTCCCCGTGGTCAAGTAGTGTATAAAGACATGCAGGTAGGTGCGTGCGTGAATGGGTGTGCCTTCTTTGAAGGTTGGGCGTCAGGCTGACAACTCGGCACCATAAAAATCCACTGCCAATCATTAGCGGACCAGAGTTCCACTGTGGCAAGCCCTAACCAGGAAAAGCTGAAAGACATTACTAATAAATGGTTGCAAAATAAAACATCATGAATAAAACAACTAAAAATAATGTACACATATACTTATTGTGCTTGCAGAAGCCATACTACAAAAGCAACAAACAATTTCAGGTTCTTACGTACATTGCATCAACTTGTCTTTTGCCAACTTGCATTTAGACAACCTACATTTTTATTGATCTTCTTTTAGCTCACTGGCAATCAAAACTGTTTTGTTTAAGACTGGTGGCACTGTGGCATTAAATCTCAACTGCCAAAGCATTTCTTTATGCAACAACGTATTCTTCCTCTCCCCACAATATGCAGGTCTATATCAGAAGACCGAATGGAAATAACAGCGAATGGTAAAAAATCGAAAAGACCGGACCTTGAAGTGCTGTTTGTGAGATCGCAGTACAGTGAAGATTGGAATATTTGCCCTTTCCTCACTGCAGTGCAATCTCGGAGTTGGTATATGTATGTGTATATATATATATATATATATATATATATATATATATATATATGTGTGTGTGTGTATATATATATATATATATATATATATATATATATATATATATATATAATTTTTTTTTTAATTTATTTATATTTAGCGGGGGGTGTGGGGGTGCAGCCCCCCACAACAGCAAGTTCGAGGGCCGGTCTTTTCGATGTTTTGCCGTTCGCTGTTATTTCCATTCGGTCTTCTGATATAGTCCACAATAATGCTGCCAAATCAGTTTGCTCTACAGCAAAGAACATACATTTATCAAACCCCACACAGGTGACTAGAGTGCCTAGCTAAAGCACTCTTGTTATTTCCCTGGATGCTATAAACATGCTGGTAAATACGCTTACTAAAAGTGCTATCAGTTTTGCCAATGTAAAAAGCTTGGCACTGTGCACACAGCAAAATAAAATCACTCTCTCTGTAAAACAATTAAATCCGCCTCTGATATAGCCACCCTTCATAGTGCCATTCAGCATAGCCACATTGATTACATCTTCCACATCTAGAGTTTTTAGGAAAATTATCCATCCTTCATGTAGGTTTATTCTCCAAAATACTTTTAAAATTACTCCATCTTTTAAAAGTGAAAGTAGGCTTAACCTCATTGAATCTCAGTGTGGCCTCATTGCTACTTATAATAAAACAATTTTTCAAAATGATATTTTGTATTTCCTTGGCATCAAGTGAGTAATGAAAAACCATGTTAGTACTTAAATCAAGGGACTGGTTGTTGTGAGCGACAACATCTGGATTATTGTTGGACTCATGTTTAAAAATGGAACCATACATACAATTTTGTTCACTCCATACCCGTCCTGCCACCTCATCCACCAGGGCACAAGGGTAATTACATTCCAAAAACATTCTTTTCAAGACAAATTCTTCTTGATACCCGTTGTCTTTTGATGTCAATCTAGATACTCTAATAAACTGACTTTTTATAATGCCCTTTTTCTGGTGGTATGGGTGGCAGCTGGAATAAAATAAAGAGTTACCGTAAGTGGGCTTTCTAAATATCCCTGTTTACAGGGTTCCATCTGATGAACATTGAATTTTGATATCCAAATTTTATTTTATTTATTTTACATTTGTTAACCGGGAAAGTCTGACTTGGAACGAAGCCAATTTTCAGCAGAGGCCCGGTGAGAAAGGCCCCAGATGCATGTCTTTGTAATGTGGGAGGAAACTGAAGCACCCGCAGGAAACCCACACAAACGCAGGGAGGACATGCACACTCCACACAGAAGGCACCCCTGCAATTTCGTTGGCATTGACATGGTTAAGTAAAATCCAGAAACATCGGTACTACATTGCATCAACCCCAACAGTTCATTAAATTGATCTACACTAACTTGCCACAAAATGAACAGGTCATCTAAATATCTATAGCAGACTTTGCAAAGCTTAAAAAAGTGGAAACCTGAAGAAGGACATTAATTCCCACCTTAACAAAATGCCACTTGCAAACACGGGGGCACAAATGGCCTCCATGGCCACCCCAGAACACGGTTTATAATATTCATTGCCAAACACCAGGAAATTGTTGGGCAAAATTATTTCCATGAAATCATGTATTAAATTTTCAACATTTTCAGTTAGTCCCCCATAAAGTTTAACTATCTTATCAAACCATAACAAACCTTGTTCTTGTGGGATGACAGAAAACAGGCTTTTAATGTCACAAGTAATAAAGTAATGAAAACCATGGTCAGCCTGCCTTATTTTGTCCAACAAATCCCATAAATCATGAATATGTCCAAAAGGTTTAAACAAAGTTTTGAGTTTTGTGTCAACAAATCTGCCCAGTGGCTCAGTGATGGACCCTGCTGAAGCCACAATAGGCTGTAAGGGTGGATCCCTGATGTTCAAATGTAACTTCAGGATGCCAAAAATTCTTTGGATAACAGGCTAGGCATTCTGCCACCTGTGTGGGGTTTGATAAATGTATGCTCTTTGCTGTAAAACAAATTGATTTGGCAGCATACTGTGGGGATTGGAAGAATAAGTTGTTGCATAAAGAAATCCTTTGGCAGTTGAGATTTAATGCCACTGTGCCACCAGGCTTAAACAAAACAGTTTCTATTGCCAGTGAGCTAAAAGAAAGATCAATAAAATTACAGGTTGTCTAAATGCAAGTTGGCAAAAGACAAGTTGATGCAATGTACGTAAGAACATGTAATTGTCTGTTGCTTTTGTAGTATGGCTTCTGCAAACACAGTATGTATATATGTACATTATTTTTACTTATTTTATTCATATTTTATTTTGCAACCATTTATTACACATTTATTCAAGGTGAATGCTAGCGGAGTATGTAGCTTTAAATACAGATTTGGCTTCATGACTTGTTTTCAATTAAAGGTGGAGTTTTGGTTATAAAAAGCCTAGCTGCTCTAAATGCAATGGTTCCGATGAAGTCTTTTACTTGTAAGACGAAAGAGCTAAACCTGTTTGTTTTTTTACAACAGCGGTTTGTTTTTAAACTTTAAGCTGAAAGACAATAAATGTTATTTGGATACAAGTTCTGGTCCCTTGGAGCACCTGGTTAACTTTATTATTATTGCTTCTGAAGAAAAGCTATTTAAAAAAATAGCAGAGTTAAAAGACATAACAGTGCATGCATAGAAAACCGAAGATTTTTTGCTGTACCAGAGAAACTGGAAAGACTATTCTGTTTTAAATTTTATAAAGCACAAATAAAGCAACTGGACTAGTGCTCCACAGTAGGATTTATTAACTGAAAGGGCAAATAGACTGTATGCTCCAAATCTGGATATGAGAAAGCAGCAGCAACCTATATTAGTAAAGATGCAATTATATCAAGAGAAAGAGGTGATCCAACCAAAACTGTGGTAGAAGGCCAAAGTATTAAAAATTGGATTCAGCAGAATGGTTGTGGAAAAGTATTATTAACTGTACACCTGGCAGAAAGGAAATGAATTTATCCCTGCAATCAGGGAATGTTGAGAGGAAGGTGAGAGACTCTAGCTGCTGTATCCATTTGTCTTCAGAGTATTTTTTCTTGGAGGATCAAATACATTTTTGATGCAGGACAGGCTAAGGAGGAAATAAAGAAAAGTTTATACAACAAAAAATGAGACAGCAAGCCAAAGGGGTTACAGCAAAGTCCATAGAGAGACTTTACCACTGAAACCTTTTTCCAGTGTTCCCAAAGAAAATGCTAGAGAGAGACAGAAGAAAGCACGGGAATTGCACAAAACACTTAGGAGCACCTTGAACTTGAACCAGTGTCTTTTGCTGGGAGATAGAGATGGTCAGGAACACCAGCAACACCAAACTAAGTGAATAAATGTGAGAATATAAAACAAATCACATTTGGGAAATACAGCTCTGCAAACAAAAGGGTCCGAGAAAAGGCAGGACATCATATATTTAATGCTTGGAACACTAAAGGCCAAGAAGCAACTGTAAGTAAAGCAATGTTGTTATTTGTATTTGTATAAAGCACTGAATTTGTAAAACAGTTCTGTATAGTGTGCATTTATGGGTATCTTAAACGTGTGAAGGGGTAGTCTTTTCAGTGACTGTTGTGTCTTAAATATATTCAACAAGTACTTTTTAATTTAGATTTTACAGTATATACAAGAGAAAAAAGGCTGAACAGAATCAAGTTTAAGTCACTATAATGCTACGATCAGGATTGCTGGGGTGGGAATAAGGTGTTAAATTGTACAGACTGTATTATATGGAATGAAGTGTTAAATTGTACAGACTGTATTATACAACACATATAAGCATATAGATTATAAACATATACAGATACATATAAATGAATATACGTTATACATACAAATATATAGATTATGCATATGTCTATAAATGCATACATATACACACACATATGAGCAAAGCAAGCTGAAGATTTATATATACATGAACAAAAAAGGATGTTGAAGTAGAAGGAAGTCCAAGAAGTAAGGTGAGAAAGGGAAAAAAATGGGATTTTAAATGCAGATCCCCAAGGAGAATAACTATACTGAAATTTATATTCATAAAGTAGCAGAAAATATTCCAAGAAGTAAGCCATCATGAGAATGGAGAAAGGGAATTCTGCCAATAGGGATGAATGCAATTAGGGGTACAGAGGATAAGCACGAGGATGCTGGAATTTACTGGAGAAAACTGGCAAAGGAACCAAGGTAATGGAAAAAATAACTAGAGAAGGAAAAGAGAGTGTTATGAGGGCAAGAAGACATTTGGTCTGCAGGCCAGAGGTCTGCCTTCCCTACCAGAAACTGATGTCAGAGCATAGGCAGACAGAAAAGAAAAGGGGAATCCTAAGTGAAAGACCTGTTCTGGTAGAGTTTTTAGCTGTATCTAGAATAGAAGCTGCTGTTTTTAGACAGTAATTAGTAAGGCAGAAAAATATTACATGATAACTACAAGAATCAAATCAGAGGAAGTTAGGGAAGAGAGACTGTTAAAGCAATTTATAAGGGAAAATGGGACGGCATAACTATTGATCCCAAGTATGCAACAGTCCAGAAGGTTTAGGATTTTTATTTGGAAGGGTTTGTATATGTATTTTTATATTTCAAGCAGACTCCAAACAATTTTTCCTCAGGTAGATAAACGTCAGAGGTGTGGTGGGGAACAAAGTGGTAGATGGGAACATACATTTTGTAAGTGTAATAAGATGGCAGATTTTCAAAATTCTCTACAGAGTCCCCTGTCAGAAATATTGGGTAAGCAAATGGCAGCAACTAAGTAAATGATTCTTTGGAGCTGGGAAACAAGACATGAATTTCCTAGACATAGCAAGGGCTTGTTAAGTTTAATTCTGTTCACCTCCCAAAAAAGAATTTACTAGAAAAGCAAAGTTGAAACCAACTGTATCTGAAGTACTGAATACTATAAAAGTGTTGAAAGAACTGGAGGAGGGTATTTTAGAAAAAAAGAGAATGAGCAAATTGCATAGAAATAAACAAACATGTGGAAACAATATATGCAGAATAATGTGAGGTTTAAGGGAAGGCAAGAATTGAGTAAATTATAAACTATCAGTCTATCATTACTTAAAGAAAGAAAATATGTGATGTACAATATATGCTAAAGAAAAAAAAACGTTTTTTCCTGTTGATGTGTATTTGCTGGTTACTTATCAAAACATCTACTCTTCATAACATCTAAACTCAAAACATCAAGACCATAACATCTAAACTTCAAAACATCTAAAACACAACATCGAATCTCAAAACATTGAAAACTACAAAGCAACTATAAATAACATCCCACACACTGTTTGCTATGTTTATGCAGGGGGAAAGACAATATTTCCTATGAAAAACGCTTGCAGCTAACAAAAGTTAAGCTGCAAAGGGATTGTAAGGACTTTCAAAATCAAAATGTTTTTTCTTGGCCAAGAAAACCTACAGATAAATTGATTGATAGATCTTAGAGCCAGTCTAACAACCAACAGGATACAACCACTCATGGAGTGAATGAAACGACCACGCCTCTAGTTTCAGCTCAAGCTAAGACAACCACAAGTAAGCAGTATATTGTTACATCAACAGTCATTAATAATGATCAGTCTTTATTAACAGCCTCCAAGGCAGTCAATTCACATCTTCTTAAAAACAGCATTAGTAGCGATGAAAACAAAGTAGTAACACCTTCCACATCAGCTACACATAATTTTGTTACTAATGGATTTATTACCTCTACCAGCTTCAATACCTTAACGGAAAATAATAGCCCAAGTGATTTTTTTACTGAAAAATGCCCTACCTATAAAAAAATCGTTCAAGAAGCACAACAAGGAAAGAGAGCTTACAACGTTTTTCCAGCATGGAAAGAAATCAACAGATAGCGAAAAGACGACAATAAATACAGGTTTAATTTTCAACATATCCTCCTTTGACCTTAGCACAGAAGAAACATTGCTTTTAAATAAAGGTCTTTCCTTTGTTCCTGCAAAGAGAGCAGACCATGCTGAGATGTTAAAAGACTTGAGACTTTTGGGAAGGAGTTTAACACTTAAAACTGTTTTTTTTTCTGAGAATAATAGTAGTAATAACAATAATATTTTTAAGAAACCTAGTACTAAATCCTATTTTATATCCTACAGTTCAGTCATTTATAAATGTTTGTGAGCTAGAGTTTAGACAACTCTTCTGCAGGAACTAGAAGTAATTTCTATATGTCAAGCAGTGATTCTTTAGCTCTAAATGAACTGAAAAATTTGCAGTTGATTGTTATTAAACCAGCCGATAAAGGTGGAGGGATAGTGGCAATGGACAAGGATTTGTATATTAAGCAAATGTTGGTATTGTTAAAGGAGGTGCACGCATACCAACGTATTTCTAAACCAACTGCAAATAGTATCATGGAAAAAGTATCTTTTTTTAGTGTATGATCTATTAAATGACAGAACTTATTAATGAAGACAGAACTTATTAATGAAGACTTATTTAAGTTATTTTTAATGTAGCCCATCCATTAATCCCATCTATCTATGGGCTACCGAAGCCACAGTGCTGCAGCAGTAGCGTTGTTGCCTCACAGCAAGAGGTTCTCCTGTTCGATTCTCAGCTGGAGAGCCTTCTGTGTGGAGTCTGCATGTCTTCCCCGCGGTAGAGTGGCGTTCGAAAAGACCTGTGTAAATGGGCGTGCCTTCGCTGAAGGTTGGGCGTCGGGCTGGTAACTCGGCACCATAAAAAAAAATCTACTGCCAGTCATTAGTGGACCGGAAATCTGCTGTGGCGACCCCTAACCGGGAAAAGCCAAAAAAAATAACTATGGGCTACCCAAAATACACAAAAATAAGAGCACTCCACCTATGAGACCCATCGTAGCTGGTACAGGATGGTGCACTGAACCACTGTACATTTTCCTAGAGAATAATCTATACAAAATACTGGACACTTGTCATACCGTCCTGAAAGATACCAAGTCATTTTTAAAAAGACTACATACTCTGCTTTTAACTATTGACAGCGATTACATCTTTGTTACACTAGATGTTGAATTACTTTTTACTTGTATCCCCAATGACAAAGGCATTGATATGATTAGGGAATTTCTAACTACCAACAACTGTTACTCCAATAATAGAGTTATGCTGATTTGTTCATTGCTGGAAATTGTGCTTGAAAATAACATCTTTACTTTTGAAAATGATATATACCTCCAGAAAGTTGGCGTGGCTATGGGCACAGCCTGTGCCAACAGCTACGCCAACTTAGTTCTAGCACATTGGAAAAATACAGCTACATTAACAACTACCAATATGTACTTTGATAATGTTCTCTGGTATGTTCGTTTTGTGGATGACATCTTTCTGTTGTGGAAGGGTGACCTACAGGAATTAGATGAATTTATTGCTTTTATGCATAATACTATTGATTTCCTTACGTTCACATATAAATACTCTCATAATGAAATACAGTTTCTTGATGCATCTCTCACAAAATCTGAACTAAATAAAGTCACTAGTGGAATCTACAAGAAACCTACTAGGGAAAACACTCTTACACAAAAAAGTATGCACCCAAGGCATATGTCTAGAAATATGCTTAAAGGTCAAACTTATAGAGTGCCTAGGTTACATAATAATGACATGGATGCTAAAAAGGCCCTTACAGAGCTTAAATCAGAATTTTTAGAACAAGGGTATTTTGACTCAGATATAGATGCCACAATCAATGAAGCCTGGACACAGACTAAGTAAATGTAAAACCATATTATGATACCACCAGTGAACAAGTACATTCATCTACATCTTTTTCCAGTACGTCTGAAACGTTTAAGGTAGTTCTACAATATTCCAGTGACTGACTCCTACTGTGATATATTCAAGAAGAGCTGGAATATCCTACGTGATATTCCAAATATTGAGAACATAATTGGCATTACCCCCTCTTTTTCATTTAGAAATAAGTCTTTGAAGCAACATCTTTGTAATAAACCCACTTCTTTTACTAAATCCATTTCTACGAGAATAGGAACATTTTCATGTAGAAATTGCTCAGCGTGTAAACATATTTATAGGAATGCTTTTTACACACACCCTTCCTGTCACTTTAACATTTCATTGCACCACTATGCAGTATTTCTCATTTTGCTCTAAATGTCATGTATATTATGTGGGCAAAACTAACAGACCCTTTAAAGACAGAATTTTAGAACACAACAGAGACATTAAGAACAAAAAAGAAACCAATGCTCAACAACCCACGTTATGCACACAGATTTTTCACATACTTTCAAATTTTTAGTTCTGCAGGTTGATAATACTCTTAGAGGAGGTGATTTAGAAAATTGAACAGAGGTTGCTGAGCAAAGGTGGATTCTTCTGCAAATGCAGAGAAACATCCACATTTGAATATGTCTTCATTAAAACCTAAAGCACGCCCCCTAAAACACAGATAGATACACTATTTTAATCTTTCACAGTAGATAATTTTTAATACTTTAAACATTTTATAAGCACACATTTTATGCTATTTTAATAAATTATTTGTATATTAGTGCTTTCCATGTGTTTTTTAGGTATGTATATATATATATATATATATATATATATATATATATATTCATTTTCTGTGTGTCATCACCTGATCAGTAATGCTATATATACAAATGCTCTTATCTGTTTAAATTGCCTGATGAAGCAACCTGTGAGTCGTGAAAGTGCTAACCTTTCTCTTTTTATTTTGTTACATATTAAAGTTTCTTGCCTTCTAAGTTGTTGTGCAGATTATTCCTCTGAATTTACATACCAAAGTAACCCGGTACTGGCCAGCTTTCAGTAGCTAAGGCTCCCCTCCCTCTCTTTTCCTCTGACAGCCGACTTGCTGAGAATATCCTGAGAGGGAAGCCTTCAGCTGTGACACAAAGTGAGTTTTCAGGCTTTTTCACTTCCACAAAGGAAAAGGTGGTACTTGTGGCCAGAATCATGTAGCAAGAGTAAATTCACAGCCAATCATGATACTACATAAAAACTTTATCTATCCAACAGCAACAACCACCACAAGGTTGAAACCCATCTCAACTATGCCCAGTCTGGGGGATGGTGGGCGAGTGCTAACAAAGATGCAGTAAGGAATTTTCACAGTTACTGTTACAGTATGTAGAACTTGCATAACTGTACTATATTCATCATTCCCACTGCCCAAGTGCTATTTTGGGTAGATTCCTAAAACGTATCCTTAAATCTCCCAGATCAGGTAATGATCCAGGAATCCTTGGAAAATGGTCCAAGCAAAGCCTATTCAGGACATCAAAAAAGGAATCCAGTTTGTAGCAATTTGCGAAAGTATTAACATTGGACCAAGTTGCTGCCTCTAGAATGCCTCCAGAGTCCAAACATTTTCATATGCCATTGAAGAGGATAAGGCCCTAGAGATTTACCATAGTGGGGGCAACAGACAATAGCTGTAAACAACCAGTATGCAATGCTGTTCTTAGGAGGCAGGTTGACCTTTTCTTAGTCTCCTGTATAGGAAGCAAAGAGCTGTTTGGCATTCCTATAGGGATTTGTTCTGTCAAGGTAGTACCCGAGCTGCTTGTGCTCATCCAAGGTATGCAGAATATTTTCTCCCTCTTTTTTTTTTTTTTTTTTTTTTTTGGATCAGGACAGAACACTGGGAGATTGATGGCTTGATTCAAAGTAAATTCAGAAACAATTTTAGGCACAAATGTTGGATTAGTGTGCAAAGCAACCCTATACTTAAGAAAAATCAAATGGCCTACCATAAGAGCTTGCAGTTCAGAGAGTCACCCTGCAGATGTCAGGACAATGAGTAAAACAGTCTTTCAAGTAATGAATCATAAATCAGCCTCAAGAGTCCAGTTCAAAAGGAGGTAAGGTAAATTGCTCAAGAACAAAACTGAGATCCCAGGGAGGAGGAATTTGCTTTTGATGTGGTTGCATGTGCAACACTCCATTCATAAACTGGTAGACCACAAAAAGAGACAAAAAGGTGGATCCATGGGCAGACGAGCTGAGATGGCCGCAAGATGCACTTTGAAAGAAGCATATAACAATCTAAGTAGCTCACACAAATATTTAGAAACTGGAGGGGTCAAAACCCTTTCACAGCCTTTGTTATTGGCTAAGCACCACCTAATAAACCTCTTCCACTTGTAAACATGTGGTTTTCTTGTTGCAGGTTTTTTGCCTCCTTAAACACCTGCTGCACATTCTCATGGAAGAAATGCGTAAATGCTATCAAAATAGAATAATCCAGGCTGTCAGTTGCAATCGCTCTAAATTCGGCTATACAATTTGCCTCTGATGTTGTGGGAGCAGATCCAGTCTGCAAGGAAGCTTGTCGTATTTGCCCTTGGCTTTTTCCTTTAAAAAGAAGAACCAACTCTGCCTATTCAAATGGGCAAATGGAGGGCCACCACAATGACATTTGGCAATTATTTTTGAACCTTTAGAAGTACCTTGGGGAATCAAGAACTACCATAGTAATCATTGGAAAGTGTGGAAATGCATACAAGAACATTCTTGACCATTGGGATGATACAGCATTCTACTTTTAAGCTTGGCTGCAAGTATGTCTGACTAGAATTTTTTAAGTTACTGGTTTTAAAAGGCAGTAAAGAGATCTAGTTGAGGTGTTTCTCACACCTGGATCAAGTCATGGAAGACCTCTACATGGAGCTGCCACTCATGATGATCTGACCAAGATGTGGTTAGTCTGTCTGTCTGCCACTGTTTTTTTTGCTGTGATGGAATGTATAGAGCCTGAAGAGAGTCAGAGAATGCTGTACAGCCAGCTCCCAAAACTGTTTTTGCAAGCCACCCAAGAGGGTATGACCTTGTACCCTCTTGCTTATTCATGTACCACATCACATTAGTGCTGTCTGTGACCAGTGTAACAGGACCCAGAGGCCACAAGAGGTGAAGAACTTTTAAAGCATGAATCACTACTAACACCTATTTTACATGTATACACTTTGGCATGTCCATTTCACAAGCCTTACACTTGAACACCCATGGACACTGCTCTCCCATCCAAAATCTGAAGAGCCCATCTGGACAGACTGGACTGTGGTCCGAAGACAGAAAGGGAGTCTTGGATTCAGAAACAGTTGAACCCTACACCACTGCAGTTCCTTTCTCACAAATCTAGTACTGGTACCTGGAAATGCAAGGGATGAAGGTGCTGGGTCCAAAAATTCTTCAGGGACCACTGACTTTCTCTCATATGTAGTACGACTACTGGTATCATGAGCATCACTGATGCCATCAGGCCTAGAATGTTGAGGAACACTCTCGCTTAGGGCACACGTAAAAGACAAAGAAATGCAAGAAAATGCCCTGGTAAGTCAGAACATAGTCTTCTGGCAGGAAGTCCATCCTGGTTACTGTATCCATCCAACACCCCATGAAAACAATTCCTTGAAAGGATCCAAGGAAGGACTTTTGAAGGTTTGATTCGAAGCCCAGGTGAAAAAGGAAAGTGGCAACCTCGCCCAAGGACTCCAAGCAACTGCATACAGGATGCACACAAATCAGCAAATCTTCCAAATAAGAAAATAAATGTGTATGCTTAGGGTTCTGCAATAGGTAACCACTGGGGCCAGATACTCTGTAAACACTTGAGGTGCAAAAGATAGCTGAAAGACTAATGCAGAAAACTTAATGTATGCCAGACACAGTAAATCTCAAAATTTTCCTGAAACTGGGAGCAAAAGGAATACAAGTGTCCTTAAGATCTAGAGTCAATGTGAAACATTTGTCTGGATACAATGCCAGGACAGACTGTAAAGTGAGCATTTTGAATTTTGGAACCTTTAAAAAGGTGTTTAGAAAGGGCAAATATATGACTGGATCTTCAAGAGAATGATCCATATAAGGTATCAAAAGGTTTCTGCACCAAAATCCTTTGCCTTTGTGTACTGCAGGCAATAGTTTTATGACTCCTGCTTCTACCATGTGATGGAGCACTGTCTGTTCTGGTGGGTATGGGGGGAAATACCCTGAAAGGAAAAGGGTTTTCTATCCAATGCAAGTGTATCCTCTCAAAATTATTGTCATAACTCACGGTTTAGAGACTATTTGCAGCCAGGCTGGTAAAGGAGGAAGATATGAAGGACAGGATGGGGGGGGGGGGGGTAAGGGTGCTCTTTGTCCTGGCACTTCTTTACAGAATGTTAATCCTTTTTGGGGCACGGAACCCTTCTTGTTTAGTTTCAAAGAATCATCTTTCTGCCATTTCCTTTTGGATCCCTGACTTTTGTTTTCTCTGCCCTTTGAAGGAAGGTGCCTTATTTGGGAAGAACTTGGGTTTATGAAACATCCTGGATACCCCATGCATTAATTTGCCTCCATCATCCCACTGTTTGAGAATCTGTAAAGCTGAGGGCCCAAACACAAATTCAGAACTAAAAGTTTGTCAGAATTTGGAATTTAAATCAGAGAAGCTCAGATTACATAACTAAACATACAGTCTTAAAACAACAGAAGCAGCAGCATTTCTTGACACTGTATCTGCACATTCAAGCACACCTTTCAAAGCATGCTTTGAAACCAGAAACAAATTAGAAACGCATTTCATTCATGTAAGACTTTTAATCTGCCGGATGCTGCAAACTCATCTACACTATATGCATACTGAAAAATATCTTTCAAATCCAGTCAGAATGGGAGATGGCCACAGAATTGGGTCGTATACCCTGCCTATCTCTGGGGTAGTTCAACTGCTTCCAAGTAAAAACATCACTAAATCTAGCAATCACCAGAGGAAAAGTGAACACTTGTTTAAACCTAAGCTCAGGTTCACCTTCTAAAGAATCAGAGTGACGGGACTTGTGAACGCTTGTTTAAACCTAAGCTCAGGTTCACCTTCTAAAGAATCAGAGTGACGGGACTTATTGTCAACTAGGGAATCACCATCGTGCTCAAATTCCTCATTGTCTAAAAGAGAAAGGTTTCTACCCAAACTAGCACTACAGCCAGGATGGGAATAACCATCATAATTAGCTACCAGAGCACTCAGCAAAGGAAACCACAACAGCCTTATAAACAGCTATCATCTGATCAGGTCTATGATGCAGCTTCTACTTTTTCTTGTGAACTTCACTACTAGATAAAATATCTGGGGACAAAGTATTATATCTAGCAAGGGGTCTCCTACCCCAGACTACTCTGCACCTAAAATATTTGGTTCTCTCACCTGCTCCAAGTAGAAAACAGTCCCAGAAAATGTGTCTAACCTCTGTTCCATAGTGGCTGGCAAAGCTTCACTAGAGGGAGATAGGGTAAAGTGGCCTGCAGGCCAAACAGTGACCTCACAGAATCACTAACCATAGACTGATGTATATATATATATTTTTTTTTTTTTTTTCAGGAGTAGCCAGATTTGATGAAGTGATGTACCAGAGTTAATATCCACCAATTAGAGGAGAAAACACCAGACAGAAGAATAAGATGACAGTACTGGATAATGCATCACAATAAGCAAATTTTTGAGTACTAGGTATGTCCCCACACAACTAAACTCTACCAAACCGTACTATTATCATAAAAAAAAGTTTTGAAAGTGTTCAGAATTCTTTTACTACTGACAGAGGTCAAAGAAATTCTAGTACACAAAGTCCAAACACCAAAGCAATCCGTATGCCAAACCAGTGCTAAAATTGCCTCTACACACTTTAATACATTAAACTGTCATAAAATAATGCTTAACACCATTTTAACTCTATTTTCTTGTCAGACAGTTGAATTTACTGTACAGATTTTATTCTAACAATTTGAGGGAAAATCATGACAATGTTAAAACGCACAGAACAGAGTCATAAATATAGTAAGTAATGCACAAATGCTGAAATAATCCAAGTTCAGAAATATTTTCCTGTAAAAAGATGAAAATAAAGAAGAGTAAGGCCTCTACTGCCTAACAGCATTTACACGCACACTATACATTGGACGGGAATACTGAAAGTTTCCTCAGTAGCTAAAACGTTGGATAGTGATGGAAGCCAAATAAACACTGCTACATGAAGACATTTCCACAGGTATTACTATAAACACTCACAGAAACAAAATATAAATATTTTTAAATATAAACAAAAACAGAGAATAATAAATCTAATAACATGAGTGGAAGGTGGAAGGCTTATCCTAAAGGTAAGCCAGAAAAAGCAGCACTGGATCCTTTGAAGGGTCAGAGAACTTTATTCTTTGTATGGCAGAAAAAGACTACTCGCTCACTTCCTGTTACAGCTGAAGGCTTCCCTTTCAGGATATGTTTGGCCAATCAGCTGTCACGGGAAGAATGAGGGCAGGAGGGATGGGCATCTGAGTTTTGAAAGCTGGCCATGGCAGATAATCTGCCACTTAAGGCAGGAGAGATGAACATCTGTTTTTCATACCTTGGCACTTGGGAATGTACTTAAACATTCCTCAAGAGAGCTCAGCGTTTCATTTTATGACATGATTGCTTGAAACAGATACTATTAAGAAAGGCAGCTTAAAATACTGAAAAAACAAAGGCTACCAATTGATTGCACTGTTTAATGGATTGTAGTTCTACATTTAAAAAGATGACAACCACAGCTTCTGTGATCCTCTCTCATTCACATGTCTAAGTTTAATCTTTTTCTTCCAGAGACATTTAGAAAAAAGTCACTTATTACTTTCAGATACTCAGCACAATTCATTTTTCATTGTATTAGAATATTTTTTTGTTGTTTTCCTCCCCAGAATCAGCCTGAACGGTCATTGTGGTATCTGCAATGTTATTTTTGTGCACAATAGTTCTTTTCCACCTAGCTGGCATAGTCATGGAAGCCTCAAGTACTGATATTCAAATGGGAGCATCCCTTTACATAGGAATGTGTGGTATGAATTCTGCCTGGGAGATTCATTATTCATAGTCACTGATGCACACATCTGTCTGATGGTATTCATCTGTTTTCATTTTCTTTTATGTGTCTGCTGTTTTGTGATGCCACTATCACTATTCCATATATACTAGAGCTCAGCTCATGATAAACTTCCAGAAGCAAAGGGGATTCAGCTTGACTGATTTATTTTTTCCCAGTACAAAAAAGATTCTTGAATAAAATCCTTTTCCCAGCTGGGAAGGGGGAACTGTTCCTATCCAAGACAGTATGTGCTGTAGAACAAGAGGAAAGAGAAGGGTTTGGTCTGGCAAATAAGGAAAAAATTCCCTGGACAGGAGGAATTTTCTCCTTTTTCTCCTCCGTATCCTAACTTGCTGAGCTTCAGACCCATTTTTCTGAAACAATGTCTAGCAAGAAACTAGGAAATTCGGGCTTTCTGGAAGTAATAAAGTCCCTTGAAAAGTTATGCTGCCTTATTTCACTGTCCTTTTTATGGGAGTTCCATATTTTTTTTTCAGACAGACACCCCCCCCCCCCCAACTGCTTTTTAAATGCATCAGCTTACCTCTCTCATCATGTTTGATAATGAAATTTCTATCCATTCAGATTCTCATTTTTTGTTTATATCTTCTGGGAAGTTATGACAATACAGCAAGTAGAACCTCCTAAACACCGTCGATAACAACAGGGCTGGAAGCAGTATCTAGAGGGTCATAAACACTCTTTAAACAATTAGTGGTGACCTGAGCAATGGAAAAAATGAAACCACACAAAGCATATTTTACCTCACAAGAGGAAACTGCAGCTAAAACATTTCTCATACTTTTCAAAGTTAGTCAGAATAAACTTTAACATGTCATCCTGACAATACAAAAGTCTAAACATCAAAGCTGCAGAAGCGCACACTTTTTCCCCAAAACTGATTATCAGTAGCTTTACCATCCAGGTCAGGAGGATTAGAATTAAACAAAATGTTTGGGAGCAGCTAGATTAACTACAGCTATAGCTACTGATCAGATCTTGGATTAGTGAACAGAAACTTGAAAGACTGATTAACTTTGTACAGTCTATCTGCTTCGTTAGCTGCAGCAATCTGGCTGGCTGTCAGGGAAGTTACGGGCTGTGATAAAAATGAATTTTCCAGTGCTGCCAGCACTGGAGGGATGGGTAAAGGTTCTGGGAATTCCAGTTTTAACAACGCAGTATTTTCTCAGGGAATGAGAAACCTCACTGATCTCCCAATGAAAACACGGACACATTCTGGAAATAGTCTCAGAGAAAGAGAGTCCCTCAAAGGGAGATTCAGATACCATATAGTTTCCTTAGAATCTAATTTCTGAAGAGAAAAACTTGCATCTGTCACTTCACAATAAATCTTGAAACGCTTCAGGGAAAGAGGATTTGTTTTTTTTTTTCTTTTACCAGAAACAACCTTATAAGAAGGATCAATTGGCTAAACAAGACCCTGAGCTAAGCCCTATAAGTTACTCCTGTCCAAGAATTCTGTTTTGACACAGCTGGGTCAGACAGGCCTAGAGCTGTTAGCAGCAGCTTCCCCAGGGGACTGGCACAACATTCTAGCTAAACAGGAGCACACTTCCCTTCCCCTTCCCACCTACTGAGAGAACTCCAAAAGCCACAGAGGACACTCATAGTCCATATTGGCTGTATGGGTAACACCAGAGTGATCAGAGAAAAAGATGAGTGGTCTGAAAAAACAGCTTTGGCCACAGCAGTCACTCATCTGCATCTGAAGTAAATTACTAACTTGCTGTGGTGGCAAAGGCTGCTTAGCTAAGTTAAGGAGGTCAAACTAAGGGAGTGGTAGTTTGTTCCATATTCAGGAGGAACATGGTGTTGGATTCCCATGGACGTTTAGCAGCAATAGTTGGCAAAACAGGAAAGTTGCAAATTAGACTTTTTCCCATAAAATGCTAATCAAAAATCCATTTAAACAGTTTCCCCAGCCCCCCAAAGTAAAATAAACATAGTTTCTCCTCAGAAAGATAGTTATAAAACACATTTTTAACCACAAAAATACAAAAGTGCACATGTATTTAAAACTACATAAAAGTAGCGTGACAGTCAACAATACTTTTCTGTAGCTTTAAAAAAAAGTATTTTGTCATCAAAATAGTTAGAACAACAATAAAGTAATATGAAGGTCCCTCCCCAAAAGAGAACTAATCTGCCCAGCAATAGAACATCAGCAGACTGATCCTTGAAAATCTGTAGAGGAGCACTTTCTTAGACAGCAAAAAACATCTGAAGGGCTTGGCACTCAAACCAGTGTCGGTTCACATTCTGCTAAAAGTTTGGGCACTTGGAAGATGCCCTGAAGCTTTGGAAGCTGACTGGTTGTTATATCTGTGAAGGCTGCCAGCCTAGCTAGACAGACTTATTGTAAATATTAATATAAGCCACAGGCGTATTCTCTTAAATGTAAGGAAATTGTGTTAAAATGTTGAAAGTCAAAAATGTAACAGTGCACTCTGCAGGAAGTCAAGCATTGTATGACTGTTGGATCTCAAACTGGATCAGTGATGTCTGGACCAGCATATTCTTTCTATTGTTCTGAGACCAGAGTTAATTGCTAGACTTTACATATATAATGCCTAATTGCTGTGGTTTCCTGACCAGGCACAAGATCAAAGATAAGTTAAACTCCGAGTTTCTGTTAGCCTGGGAATCAGAAAAGAATGATGCACCAAGTTGTTACTAGTATAATAGTATGTATGGTCTATTTGCATAGCTGCACCTTGTTCACTAATGTTATTCATGTAATAGTGTTGTGTGTAGACAGCTCATACTAGTGTCTACATTATTTCTATAAGTTTGTGCTGTTACTGGTGGATAGAATCACATTAGAGAACCACGACAGATTGCTGCTTGCTATATTTTTATCTGTGACTGCATAACTGTCTGTTTTTTGTTTTCTAATGTTCTTCCAATTGGCTCAGTATCTGCATATACTAAGTAGTGGTTCAGGACATTGCATGTGGTAGCTATTTGCTCAGTGTGTTTTTTATAATCTTTATAATATATATTTACCATCTCAAAAGTGCTTACTCCTCTCTGTACTCTTCTTTTCTAGACCTAACACCACTCTTAAGTATTCAACTGCGGTACCACCTTTAACATTCCTATAAGAAAAGTGCAGTCCGGGTATGAACTGTCTGCAAACAGCTACAGTTAACTCTGAGTATGTGTCTAACTGTTTGAGCCAATCTTCATTTTCCCCTGGAAAGCACTGTGCTTTGGCTGTAAGCAGCCCCCCCCACCACCACCACCACCACACACATCTTCCACTTTCTCTTATTCCCTTCTGTTAGCAAATAGTATCCATAACTGATCAATACTGTGTGTTTGTTTATTTAAACTATACCACAGTAGCCTACTGATACAAGGTTATCCTGGTTTTCCACCTGAGAAATTAAGACAAGACTTACAGTTTCAGAGCAGTCCTTGGTCAATTGTGATAGGTTCTTGTATGAGGGGCTGGAAACAAACAGGGTCTCTACCTGCTTCGCTCCCCGCCCTGCCCCCTATTCCCTCCCGCCCCCAGTGGTCCCACCTTTATTGCACTCAAACACCTCCCATCTTTCCAATAGCCAACCACAGCGCTATCCCAACACTACCTCCTCCATATTCCCTCTACTATCACACCTCCTCAACTGACATGTACAAGCATACCTTTCCTTTGCTCACTGCATGCACTCTCCTTGCATATCTTACATCCTACCAAAGCTCCATCATTCCCCCACTCAACCACTACCACTGTACTACTTACTCACACCACCACCCATGTCTCACCCATACTCAGCTCCCCTCCCACCAGCTCAAGAACCATCCCTATGCACCCCCACATATTCTACCAACTATATTACTCAAACGTAAAGCATCCCTACAACTTAACATAGTAACCCTCCCACCATACCTATTACCCACAGAGAGCAATCATAAAATTTCCCTTATAAACAAACACATTCAAAAACTGAGAAAACTAATAATCTCATGCATATCAAAACTAGCCCTAAGTGGAGACATCCACCCCAACCCTGGCCCTACCATCTCCAACCCCAATCCTCATAAATCAGACTAGAAACCACAACTTCTCCCATATTACAGCCAATAGAAAGCCAAGTGACTTCCTTCTACTAAGCCTAAATATTAGAAGTATATCCAACAAAGTCCATGAACTCCATGCCACCATAGACTTATACTCCCCAGATATAGTCGTCCTGACAGAAACCTGGCTAAAACCTCACATTACCAGTGAGAAAATACTCCCTACAGGTTACGGCATACTAAGAGTAGACCGGCTAAACAAAAAAGGAGGTGGTGTAGCTGTAATATTTAAACATCTAAACATCCAGATCTTAAAATCATCAGCTCCACAAATAGGCAATGAAGAAATAATATATACCAACCTCAAAATTAACCGAAACAAAACCATCAACATAATTGGATGCTACTTCCCACCTGGCCAAAACATCCCTCCACTAGAAAACCTCCTCAGCTGGTCTACCCACCATCTCCCCCAAGAAACTATCATCTTAAGTGATTTCAATATTGACTGGCAATCCTGTTCTGGCAACAATCCAACCCATCATGTACACCTTCATGGCTTCACCCAACTAGTCCAGTCACCAACAAGGATAAATAAAAACTCCAGCAAGCACTCTACCCTGGATTGGATACTAGTCAGTAAGAACTCCCAGTCATATATAACAGGCTGCTTTATCAGATAGCCTCAGTGATCACTCCCCAACATTCCTACTCAAAAAATACCTGTACCAAGCTAAACCTGTCATCTATCGTCAAATACGTAAAAAATAAACTTTAACCCACTCACATTCATCTCATCCCTCAAAGAATGTAACTGGCATGCTCTAAAGTACCTCAGTCTAGATGATGCAGTTGAATCTTAATACTACCTTCCTGAACATCCTTAATTACCATGCCCCCATAAGATTTTCCAGAACCAAAGCACAACCCTCCCCATGGCTACAGAAAACCACTAAGTCAGAAATGAAAAACAGGGATAAAGCCTGGGAGCACTGGCGCAAAACCAAAACCCCCGCAGCTAGACAGAAATTCCTAGAACTACGCAATAGAGTCAAAAAGCTAATAAAACGGGACAAATTCCAATACTACCACAGTCTGCCCTAGACTCCTCACAACACAGCCCCAAACAATTCTGGTCCTCCATAAACTCCATCCTCCACCCAGGTAAAGTCAGTACCCCTCCTCCTAACATCCCTCACTCCTCAAAAAATATTGCTACCTCATTCAACACACACTTCACCCAAACCATACTATCACTAGCTAAACAACACAACCCCCCTCCCCTCCAACCCACACCTTCAACTAGTAATCTTCCACTGCCTTCTCTTTTTCTCCTGTACCTACCTCCAACATAAAAAAACTCTTAACTAACCTTAAACCCACCAAATTAGCAGCAGACAACCTCCCAAGTGAATACCTACAAATCGCAGCTGATGATCTGGCCTACCCAGTATCCATCTTGATTAACCGATCTCTGTCAGAAAGTTACGTTCCCACATTGTGGAAAGTCTCACATATAATTCCCCTCCACAAAGGCGGACCCTCTGCAGAACTAACCAATTACCGCCCCATAGCTATTCTCTCTCCACTCTCCAAAATACTAGAGAGATGCATACACTCTCAGGTCTCACACTACCTCCTTACTAACAACCTCCTTTCCAGTACTCAGCATGGTTTCCGACCAAACCATAGCCACCACCACTGCCTTACTCTCCTTTACAAACACTATCCTTCAGCATAAAAACAATGGCTATCTCTCCTCTGCGGTTGCTTGGGTGTCTGCTTTGGAGATCTCTGCTGCTTAGGCAGATTTTTATTTAGAGCCTCAGAGTATGTTTTTGTGTGTTTATGTGTTTGATTTGCTGTCATGGTAGGTCTATGTGTGACTGGAATTGTAGTGAGTGTGGTTTCCTTCTCCTCCTGACTGGTTACGCCAGTACTGAGTTGAGAGAGCTTAGCCTCCAGTTTGGCTATATGGTTGCATCTCTCACGTGCTGGAATTTGTTGTGAGGAGGAGAGGGTTGTCTGTGTACATGAGGCAGTTGTAACATTGCCTCAAGATTCCCAGATTCACCAGCTGGACCGGTGAGGAGATTGACAACTGACCTTTGGACATGCTAGAATAGTACTGGGAATTCCTTTATAAATTGAAAAAAGGGCCAATGGGGAACAAGGTACTCAAGGGGAGTTTGTGAGGGTGTAGTGCTTTTAATTTTTTAGTGCTAACTTAGTGAGCAAGTGCCAGGTAACTTAAATGCAATGTGTTACAGGTAACTTAAATGCAAAAATGACAAACAGTAACTTTCTTACAAGTACAGTAAGCAATGCAGATATCACTAGGGATCCACAGAAGCGCCGAAAAGCCATGTTTTAGGTGGAATTAGTGTTTCAGGGAAATAACAAGCAAACAAGCATACAAACAAAGCTAGATTCAGCAGGCCTGGATCTAGTCTATGCTACAGCAAACAAGCACTATAAGCCTTTAACCAGAAATTCCCAGCTCAGAAGGGCAGAGTCCAGCCTCTCCTCCCACAAGAGTGCAGACCACGAACCTTCTTAATGTAAAATAACTGGCCTGAAGCCCAAGTGCTTAAACCAGAACTAATACACTTTTAGAATAACAGACATGGAGCCCCCAATCAGCTGTTCCCAACTTAGAAGGCTGTAAGCTACTTGTCCTGCCCCCACAGTGCAGACCACAAACCTTCCTAACATAAAACAACTGGTCTGAAGCCCAAGTGCTTAATCCAAAAGACTTAGAATGATAGCTACAAGTTACTACCAAGCAGTAATAAATACAATTGAATACTATAAAGAATGCCTGGATTAGTGCTCAAGTTATACAAACAAAGCTAGATTCAGCAGGCCTGGATCTAGTCTATGCTACAGCAAACAAGGTGTACCAATTTCAGTAAGAAGCAGTTCAAATATGCAAGCACTATAAGCCTTTAACCAGAAATTCCCAGCTCAGAAGGGCAGAGTCCAGCCTCTCCTCCCACAAGAGTACAGACCACAAACCCTCTTAATGTAAAATAACTGGTTTGAAGCCCAAGTGTTTAAACCAGAATTAATACACTTTTAGAATAACAGACACTGAGCCCTCAATCAGCAGTTCCCAACTTAGAAGGATGTAAGCTACCTGTTCTGCCACTACAGTGCAAACTACAAACCTTCTTAATGTAAAACAACTGGTTTGAAGCCCAAGTGCTTAAACTAAAAGGCTTAGAATGAGTTACACCATACAGTAATAAATACAATTGAGCACTTTTAAGATGACGCAAAAGCAAAATAAAGCAGGAAGAAACACAAATACAGTAAAAGCAGATAAAAAAAATTAAGTGGAAAGAGAGAAAGGAGTAGCAGAAACTAAGCTGATTGGCCTTCTCAAATGTTCTCCCTGTACTGGGTAGAATGAGGTAATGACACTAGACTGTGAGGAGGGTCCCAGATCAAATTTACACTAGGGGCGGGCAACTGCAAAGCCACCAACTATAAACACTATACCAACAGGGAGGGAGGGAAACAAACTGCAGAAATGTTTCTCACAGCTGAAAAGCAGCAGTGAGCCTTTAAATGAAAGTTTTAAACAGCTAAAGGGGCCTCTAGAAAAAAACAGTTTAACTGCAACAAGTTATCAGAAACAAACAACCCAACAGATGCTTAATAAAAGTGGGCAATTTCCAGTTAATACCTCACACACAGTGAAACTAGCTAGAAAAATACACAGTACACAAAGTGCTATAAATAACAAAGAAATAAAGAACAAAATAAACAAAAAACAGGATACTTAATGTTATATATTATAGCTCCGAGTTTACTCAGTGTCCTTCCTTCGATCAGCTCAGTGTGAAATGTGTTAAGCATATAAAGCTACTGGAATATTATGTCCAGGACACTACAGATGTATTGCGTTGACTGGATAATATGATTCGGCAACATAATTATTGCTGGGTTGTAACAGATGTTAATACCATACATACTAGTATTTACCATTTTGGTATAGCTATGGACTACTTTTAGAAGGTTTAATAGATGCAAAGTTAAAAAAAAAAAAAAAAAAAAAAAAAAAAAAAAGCACACAACTGGAAAGAAAGAAACAATTAAAATGCAGATTATACACATGAGAGCACTAGCTCTGAGATGGAAGTTAAACTTTTAAATCGCTGGAATAAGGGGAAAGTGCCTTCTGCCCCATCGTAGGTAGCCAAACAACACACTTGTATAAAGTGGAGATGTCAAGGGCATGCCTTCAAAGAACTTTCAATCCAGTGCGTCTCAAATCAGGAGCAGGCTCTGGGTAGGAGAACGGATAAAAGGGCGAATGATTAAATCACTTACTGTAGATATAATGGTGTCAGAAATAGAAATGCAGAATGGTAACCATCAATACGTACTGGTATTAGAAAAGAAGATAAACACACCATTGGGCAAACACACATTATAAAAATGTCATAAATCTGTCTTCTAAAATCCTTGGGAAGGAATAGACTAAAAATCTGTTCTCACATTATTTGGCAGGAGAAGAGGTCACTGCTCAGACTGCTAACCCCATTACCACTAATAGAACACAAATGGCAAATAAAGTTCATTTTAACTGCTGAGTAGCAAGTGTAGCTTTAAAAATGGTACCTATTTTGCACACAGAAAAATAAATGACTGGGAATGCACATAAAAGGGAAAACTAACCCATTTACATTCAATTAACTGGTTATTTATAGTAGGGGTCTAAAAGATTATCAAAGAAATGGCAAAGAAACTTGAGAGTCCCTAGATAATATATTGTTGCACAGCTCCAGGGAAAACAGAAATTGCATATGGTCCATCTTTTATGGGCAGAGACACCACATTGCTCTTCTCAAGTGCACAGGGGGCAAACATCCTTTAGAGACAAAAGTTTAAGGTCTCAGACCAAAAAGTGGGATTACTTCAGTTATTAACCCATACTCCAGGAGGCAACTTCATAATATTGACCAAATGCCCCAACTGGGGTTAAAATGTTGCCTATTACTCTCTGAAAACATAAAACATAACATATATATATATTTTTTAATAATTGTGATTCATTCAATTGAGCTCCATTTCTTGACTCTCACTCTGCATTGTTGTGTGTCAGCAGGACATCTCAGTGAGGTACAGCATGTGCAGACACCTATACAAGCAATGATGCATTTGCAGTATACTAAAATGGGTGAATTTAGTGAAGTTCTCTCCTGTGTCACAACTACAGTTAACTGTGTTTTATGTTGCACTGGTGCACTTAAACATTAAGAGGCTACACTCAGACTCAAAAATATGTTTTTTCCAGATTTTACAGTTACTGACGTATGTAAACTGTACTACTAATTTTAACTATTAATTTACTTATTTTTTGGTATTCTTTTGATGTTAACAATAGTGATTAATTTTGCATATTTTTCCTTATATTGAGTAAGCTTATAACATTCAAAGCCAATGACACTAAGAAATAAGAAGTTATGCACTTGCCATAACGTTCCATGCGAGTTACTCATCTCGCCTTCATTCTTGACCGATGGGTTCGGAGCCGATCCATCAGCTCCGGTACGGCCGTATGCAAAGCTCGAGGTCTTCCAGTTGCTCGAGGCCAAGCCCCTATCCCATGATGCACTGTGAATTACCTCAGATCTCATTTGCTGCATGTACTATAACCATATAAATTAGCTATCTTCCTATGGAAAGGAAGAAGAAACTGAGCAACTAGGATGAGACCAACATCTAGGTCAGCTATCAGCTAGGAGGGGGAAGGAGGGAGGGATGTAAGAATGAAGGCAAGATGAATAACTCACATGGAACGTTATGGTGAGTACATAACTTCTTAATGTTTAGTTGTTCAATCTCAGCATTCATTCTTGACTGATGGGTAGTGTCTCTAGCCCCATCAATCTTGGGTGGCTCACAGGAGTACATTCTTCAGGACTGTAGACCCAAAGGAAGCCCTGTCCCTGGAGGCCTTATCAACTTTGTAAGGAGTGATAAAGGTATGAGGTTTTGACCAAGTGGCTGCTGCACAAATGTTATCAAGGGGCAGTTTGGCTTGGAACGCAAAGAATGTAGAAACTGCTCTGGTTGAGTGAGCTTTAATCTTGACTTGCAAAGGCATTTTAGCAGCTGAATAGATAAAGGTGATACAATCAGATAACCATTTAGGCAGAGGTGTTTTAGCCACTGGTCTACCTTTCCTGGATTCAGAGAATGAAAGAAAGAGCTGGCCTGATTTCCTGATATCTTTTGTTCTATCCAAATAAAACCTGAGCTGTCTGTGAACATCAAGTTTATGCAGCATATACTCCAACTTGTTGGAAGGATTAGGGAAGAAAACTGGTAACTCAATAACTTGGTTGATATTGGTTTCTGAACAAACTTTGGGCAAAAAGGAGGAATTTGTTCCAAGTGATACTCTGTCAGCATGAAAAATCAAATAAGGAGATCTGACTCTGTGGGCAGAAGTAATAGCTACCAAAAAAATGGTTTTCCACAACAAATATTTGAGGTCACAAGATGATGCTGATTCAAACGAGGGGAGGATTATAAGTGACAGCATAAAATTTAGATTCCATGGACAATAGGGAGCTTTCACAGGTGGTCGCATATGAAATGTCCCCTTGAGAAAGGCCTTGGATAACTTGTGGGACATGATATTTAACCTGTCAATCCCAAGATGAAAATTAGATATAGCAGCCAACTGAACCTGAACTGTTGCTGCTGCCGCTCCTTTGTTAAAGATCATAATCATAATCAACAATTCTAGTAGGGATGTCAAGGAGGCTTGGTAAGGATCAATGTTATGCTTAGAGGCCCACATGGAAAATCTCTTCCACTTACTAAGATATAATCTTCTGGTGGATAGCTTATGAGAAGACAAAAGGATCCGTTTTGTCTCATTGGAAAAGTTATGAAGCCTGGCTATGAGGGGAACTGGAGCAGCCAAGCAGTCAGCTTCAATGACTGCAGAGAAGGATGAAGGTCCCCCGATGGATGTGTCAGAAGGTCTGGAACTGGGCCCAGAATCCAAGGATCCTCCAAAATATGATGTTGAAGGAATGGGAATCAAATCTGCCAATGCCAATGAGGAGCTGTAAGAATGATGGTCCTTTTCCAGGGATTTTGCTTTCTGTAGAACTGTGGGTATCAATGGGATTGGTGGAAATGCATAGAGGAGACCCGGGGGCCAATCATGTACGAGTGCGTCCCTCGGGGCTTCTCCCGGAGGGGGAATCAGGGCAATATATCTTCTGCATTTTGTGTTGATGTGACTGGCAAAAAGGTTGCAGCAAGGCTGACCCCATTTGTGGAAAATCCTGTCCGCAATCTCTTTCTTGAGGGACCACTCGTGTGGCAACAAGACTGCCCTGCAGTTTGTCTGCCATCACGTTGGATCTCCCCGGGATGTATGTTGCCAACAGAAAGCGCTGGGAGGAAACAACCCAATGCCAAACTCTGAGGGCTTCTCGGCAAAGGAGGCAAGATCTGTTTCCCCCTTGCTTGTTCAAGTAACAGACTACTGTCATATTGTCTGTATGAATCGCAATCGTTGCTAGAGGAAGAGAGTCCTGGAAGTACTGTAATGCCAACAGTACTGCTCTCATCTCCAGCACATTGATATGAAAGTGCGACTCCTGATCTGTCCATGTGCCTTGGGCTGTCTTTCCCTGAAAATGCCCCCCCCCCCCTATCAGGGAAGCATCTGTGGTCACAATGGCTACTGGAGGGAGCAGAACAAAAGGGCATCCTATGGTGACAAACAGATGTCAACCACCACTGGAGATCTTTCTTGCAAGAGCTCGTAATCAATATTGTGTGGTCCATGGAAAGTTCCTGGTAAGACCACTGAGTGAACAACAGCCACTGAAGGATCCGCATATGCATTCCTGGTAATGGTATGGCTAGGATTGCTGCAGCCATCATACCCAATACTTTCAGAACTTCTGAAGCTGGTGCTCTGTCTTTCAATACCAATGTGCTGACGAAGAAGAAAGACTCTTTCGATTGGTAGCCTTGTCTAGCTCTGCCCCAATAAAAACAATATGCTGTGATGGCGACAAGGCAAAATTTTCTGAATTGACTTGATACTTAAATGGTTGCAGAATGACAATGTGTACTCGCTCGCCTGAATAAGTTGATGCCTGGTGGTGGCGGTAAGGAGACAATAGTCTACGTATGGAAACACCTGGAATCCTAGATGCCTCAGGTGAGCCGTGACCACTGCCATACATTTGGTGAACACGCTGGGGGCTGTAGTGAGACCAAAGGGCAGGGCTCAAAACCGAAAATGATTGGCTCCCAGATGGAAATGCAGGTGATCCCTGGATGGCCTGGCCATCTTTATGTGGTAGTACACATCCTTGAGATCTATCGAGCACATCCAACTGTCCTTCCCTAAGAAGGGATGTCTAGACTGGAGTGCGACCATCCAGAACTTCTCTTTCTTTACATATTGGTTGAGTCTGCTGAGGTCCAAAATGGGTCTCCAGTCCCCCGTTTTCTTTAGAACCAAAAAGAACCTTGAGTAAGTTCCAGATTCTGTTTGCTCTGCTGGGACTGGCTGGATGACTCTTTCTAGCAACTTTTGGACCTCTATAGTTGCTTGTTCCCTGTAACTGGGTGGAACATCCGGGATTCTTGTTATGGACAGAAGGGGGTGTGGCGAATGGTATGAAGTACCCTCTGGAAATGATACTTTGTACCCAGCTGTTTTTTGTTATTTCTTGTCAGGCATCTGTGTACAAAGATAAGCGACCCCTGACTGCCTCCAGAACAGGACAGTCTGGTCTCCTTTCAGGAACACTGGTAGGGTTGCTCAGAGAAGTGATCTCGGTCACCCTGATGTTGCGGACCCCATCTGCCATGAGGGCGGCATCTTCCACTATTACCCCCTCCTCTCCAGGTGCAACTAACACTAGGTAAGACTGCAATCCAAATTGTAGCTTGCTACAGATCCCCCACCATTCCCCAAGATTCTCACTACATCTTTCTAAACATACTGGAAAACTGTATTAAGATACAACCAAACACTCTAATACTGGGCGATTTCTACTACCCCGCCATTAACTAGGAAAACTACTCGTGTACCAAACACCTTTGCCCAACAGTTCTTGGAATTCATAAATTCCAACGTCATGGATCACCACCAGGGGCTCCAGTATCCTAGAAAGTACAGTTTTGTACCTACCATAAATGTAGATGTCTGAACAGGATAGCATCTGCAGTCATAACAAATGGGTTGTCCTGTCGTCAGGCAGCCCTTCGGTCGGCCGGATTCCAAAGTCTGGGTCTGGCCTCGGCTAGTGTCGCACTTCACCCGACGTCATCTCTGCTGGTCTTCGGGTATAAAGGCATCAGCCGACGCCATTTTCCTCAGTGTTTCTTGCCCCAGATGCCAGTTGCCCTCTTGGAAAACTAAATTTTGGGTAAATGCCAATGTTTCCAAAAAAAAGGTAGGCAAACACAAAAATAAGCATGTATGTACATATATACAAACAAATACACCATAAGAGATCCCCCAGCTAGCTATTAGGAGGGTAAATACCCTAGGAATACCACAGAGGGAAGGAGGGTGGGTAATCCTGACTGCAGATGCTATCCTGTTAGGACATCTACATTTATGGTAGGTACAAAACTGTACTATGTCCTTCAAGGATGCATCTGCAGTCATAACAAATGGGTAGAATACCATAGCCAAACTAGGGAGGAGGAAGAAGAATTATGGTGTAGTTAGGATCCCTTGCAATACAGCAGTGGCAAACCCTGCTCGGGATCTAGAGTATAGAGGTAAGTTATAATGCTTGGCAAATGTATGCACGGAGGTCCAAGTAGCCGCCTCAATAATGTCCTTGGTTGCCACTCCTCGTAAGAAAGCTGTGGTAGTGGCTGTAGCCCTTGTAGAGTGAGGTCTTATGTTCTGTGGAATTGGCTTTCCATGGTAGGAGTAACAGAATCTTATGCAATTTCCTATCCACTTGGAGATTGTCTGTTTGGAAATTGCTTTTCCTTCCCTTCCTGTTGCATAGGCTACTAGAAGCTGGTCAGTTTTTCTATTGTCCTTGGTTCTGTCCAGGTAGTAGCGCAACTGTCTATGTACATCCAAGGTATGCAGCAGTCTTTCCCCCCTGTTCTGTGGATTGGGAAAGAAGGTAGGTAGGTGGATTGCCTGGTTTAGAGACACTCTGGATACCACCTTAGGCATAAATGTAGGATTAGTTCTCATGGATACTCTATCTTGATGGAAGATTAGGAAGGGTTGTACTGCCATTAAGGCCTGTAGTTCCAAAACCCTTCTTGCTGAAGTAATTGCCAGTAGGAACGCAGTTTTCCAGGATAGGTGTTGAAGATCTGCTGTTGCTGCTGGTTCGAATGGAGGAGTGTCAATTTTCTAGCACAAAGTTCAAGTCCCATGCTGGTAATGGTGGTTTCCTAGGAGGTTTTACATTCTTGATTCCTCTGAGGAACTGCCTGAGTAGAGGATGTGAGAAGACAGGGGATCAAGCTGTATTCTGCAGAAATAGCTGATGCATGTATCTTGATGGAGGAATAGGACAGGCCTGTATGGAGAAGCTCTGCCAAATACTCCAGGATGTTGGCAATATCTATCTTTGACACATCTTTTCCTCTTTCAGTGCTCCAAATGACAAACCTTTTCCATTTCCCTGCATAGTTCCTTCTTGTAGAAGGTCTGCGGGCCTCCAGGATAATGTCTTTAACCCTTTGGGATAAATCTGGGTTAGTTGCTGTTATGTAATGTTCCAGGCAGTTAGTTGCAGAGTTTTTAGATTTGGATGCATGATGTTGTAGTCGTTCTGAGTTAACATCAAAGGCATCAGGGTAGTGTCCACGTTCTCCCCCGAGACATGCTCCTCAGCAATGGATACCAGTGTTGTCTTGGCCAATTTGGAGCTATCAGAATTATCCTTGGATGCTCCTCTTTGATTTTCAGTAGTATCTTGTGCATCAAAGGAAGAGGTGGAAATGCATATGCTGTCAGGCCTTTCCAACTGAAGGATAGAGAGTCCACCTTCCATGCAAGTGGGTGGTATGTTCTTGTGCAGAATTTCTTGAGCTGGTGATTGAGTGGGGATGCGAATAGGTCTATTTGTGGCATTCCCCATTTGTGTGTGATGGCCTTGAAGATGTCCGGGTGTAGCATCCATTCGTGAGCATCCGAGGTAGTTCTGCTTAACATGTCTGCTAGGATGTTTTCTTTTCCCGGTACAAATATTGCCTGTAACTGAATGTTGTAGCTCAGAGCCATATTCCAAAGGTCCAGAGTCATTCGGCATAGGGGGTATGAATGAGTGCCTCCCTGTTTGTTGATGTACCACATGACTGTGGTGTTGTCTGTCCTTATCATCAAATGGCCTTCTTTGAGGAATGGTCTGAAATTCTGGATTGCTAGTTTTACTGCCAGCATTTCTTTTTGATTTATGTGCAGGTGCAGTTGATCTGGGGTCCATAATCCTTGTATGCATTTGTCCAGCATGTGGGCCCCCCAACCTAGGTCTGAGGCGTCCGTTGTGATGGTTTGGCTTGCTTGAAAGTTGTGGAAGGGCAAACCTGAGTTTGACTGGCATGCTTGAGCCCACCATAGGAACTCTTGTTTCAGGCATGGGATTAGTGGTATTTCGGTTTCTAAGCTGTGCCTGTGCTGAGACCATAAATTCTTTAGGTACCACTGTAGTTTTCTCATATGCAATCTGGCATGGGGGACCAGGATTATGCATGATGCCATGAAGCCCAAGGCCTGCAGTACTTTCTTTGCTGTTAGTTTGTTCTGCTTTGTTAATGCCAAGAAGTAAAGAGGGAGTTGTTCTTGTTTTTCTGCAGTTAGGAATGCCATCTGTTTTACTGTGTCCAATTCTGCACCCAAGAATGTTTTTGTTTGGGATGGTATTAGTCTTGACTTTTTTAAATTGACTGTGTATCCCAGGGCTTGTAGTAAGCAAATGACTCTTTGTAAGTCTTTTGTCAGCTTGCTTTTGTTGTCCGCTTGTATCAGGCAGTCGTCCAGGTATGGATAAATTTGGATTCCCTGTAGCCTGCAATGAGCGATTACTGATGCCAGGCATTTTGTGAATACTCTGGGTGCAGTAGATAAGCCAAAGGGCAATGCTGAGAATTGATAATGCTCTGATCCTGCAAGAAATCTGAGGTATCTTCTGCAATTTGGTCGTATGGGGACGTGCAGGTATGCCTCCTTGAGATCTAGAGTTACCAGCCAACACTCCTTGCCCAGCATGGGAAGAAGTTGCTATAGGGTCAGCATTTTGAATTTTGGGACAATGATGAATGTGTTTAAGGCGGACAGGTCGAGAATAGGTCTCCAACTTTTCTCTTTTCTTGGTACTAGGAAGAGTCTGGAGTAGAATCCTTTGCCCTGTTCTGTTGGTGGTACTCTTTCCACAGCTCTCATCTTTGTTAATTGAGCTATCTGTTTTAGAGCTTCTGTTTTCTGATTTGGAGGTAGGTTTGGCATTCCTCTTTTTACTGGTAAGGTGTGGAAGTGAAACCTGTAGCCTTGGTCTATAGTCTGCAAAATCCACTTGTCTTTTGTGATATAGTGCCAGTTTTTTGAAAATAAGGCTAACTTTCCGCCTAAGGGTGCTGCTATTTGTTCCCTGGTAGGTGTCAGAGCCAAGTCACTGTGATTGTCCTGTTGCAGTGGCAGTGGTTGTGTCTGTGCCTCGCTGGTTATTGCCTTGCCACTGGCGTCCTCTGTAGGCACCTCCTCTGGATTGATTTCTGCCTCTGGAACGTCTATTCCTGCCTCTCTGAGATTTAGAGGAGTCTGGAAAGGACCAATTTTGGAAGGCCAGTTCCTGCTAAACCTTGGGGGCTGAACCTGTAAGAAATCTTTAACTGTTTGTACAGATTTTGCCTTCTCTTCCATTTTCTTCATTACTTGCTGGGCAGGAGAACCAAATAGACTGGCCTTATCCATAGGAGCATCTAACAGCTTTGCTTCAACATGATCCGGCAAGACCTGTTCTTTCAACCATGCATGCCTTCTTATAACTGTGCCAGTCATGGCTGATCTAAATGAAGCCTCCAGTGCATCATAGCCACATTTTAAAGAATGGTTACTAACCTGCTGAATGTTATTCACAATTTCTAAAACATATTTCTTATCTAAGGAGTCATCAGAGGACAGTTTCTTAGTTAACTGATCAAGCATAAACTCTTGGTATTGGATCATATGAAACTGACAGTTCAAAGCTCTAGCTGAGAGAGTAGCAGAGGTGTAAACTTTTTACCCCATCTCTCTAAGGACCTGGATTCCCTTTCAGAAGGGAGAGGGTTTTTGCTGAGGTCGGCTACTGCCTTAGGTCCCTGGGAGATAGTCTCAGGATCTGCAAGTGGAGCCTTGTATAGGTGGTGATGAGTGTAAAACCTATCTGGTTTGGCAGGGGCTGGAGGTAAAGTATCAGGAGCAGTGCAAACATCATTAAATGCATCATCCACAACAGGCAGAACTGGAGGTATAGCTAAGGGCCTATGTTGCGGTAAGTGTAGAAAGGTCCTAAGCCTTTTCTTGAATCTGAGAAATCTTGTCCCTGCCATTGGAATTGCTCTCTCATGGCATGTAAGGTTTCCCCAAAGGAAAATTCCTCTGGTGGAGAGGCAGATGGAATAGATTCTTCAGCATCGGAATCTTCATAAGTAGAAAAAGGAGCCTCTGGATGGTCTGTAATGTCTGAATCATCAGAAGAATCATCTGAGGACACTGGCTCTGGGGCTCTGCTCTAGGTCTCTTTTCTGGAGGCTGAGAGGCCCTGTCTGGGTGAGATTGGGATCCCCTTATTAAAGAGATGAGATCCTCTGCCAGAGTAAGCATTTGAGAACTGGAACTGGGCCTGTGTGAGGGGGGCTTAACAGGCACTGATTTAGCAGTTTTGGCTGCTTTAGCCCTGGCAAAAGCCTTAATAGACATGGCTGCAGGAGGCCTAGCAGCACCACGTGCTGGGGTAGAGACATCCAAAGGGATGGTGTCTGATAATTCTATAGGAACCACAGTAGTAGGCAAAACTTCAGAGGCCGATTCAACTAGGGTAGCAGGAGCCTCGGTAGTAGTCATGGATTCGGCTGAAGATTGACCCGTTTGCTCGGTTTCGGCCGAAACAGAGACACTCGCGGTTTGCTTAACCGTGGTTTCGGCCGAAACCGCGGACCGTGAGTGTCGGTCTTTTTCTTTGCGTTTTTTAACAATTTGAGAAGTCGGAGGATCCGACGGCATAATGTACGCAAAATCTGAGCCGAAAAACTGTTCAGCAAACTCCGACCGACGCCTAAGCGTTCGTCGGTTGAAGGAAGCACAGGCTAAACAGGCTGCTACGTCGTGGTCTGGGCCTAAACAAGGTAAGCAGTAAGAATGGAAATCTTTATGAGGTATTTGTTTCCCACAAGTTAAACAGTTATTTACTTTTTCTGACATCGGCTGAGGCAAGAAAGAGTCCCCAACGGGGTACTTAGCTTTTTAGAAGTCTTCGAAGTAGTATTCGGTAGTAGTAATCTCTGGATCTGACCGACCGGCACTTGCGAACAGCTTCTGCTTCGGGCGCCACGCGGCAAGAAAGACTGGGGAAAATGGTGTCGGCTGATGCCTTTATACCCGAAGACCAGCAGAGATGACGTCGGGTGAAGTGCGACACCAGCCGAGGCCAGACCCAGACTTTGGAATCCGGCCGACCGAAGGACTGCCTGACGACAGGACAACCCATTTGTTATGACTGCAGATGCATCCTTGAAGGACATCTGGTCATTACCAACATGGGAAAATCGATGCTCCACACCTATGGTCAACCCCCTCGTTGGTCAGATCTGACCAGAAGCTAATCACCCTTAACATCCACATCGCACCCCCACCCCCAGTAAGGAAACCTCCATAAAAATACTTCGGACTTGAGTAGTATGAAGTTGGCTTTGGGGAAGTGAAAAACTTCATGACACCCATGCAGACAGGAACTGAAAGTTTGACTGCTGAATGCTACACTAAGGCACTGTGCAAGCACATCCACTCATGCATGAATCGTGCCATCCCAAATAGAACCAGGATGCTCTCTTCCAAAGAAAGGAAGCCAATCTGGTGGTCCCCTGTCATAAACAAACTTTTCAACAAAAGGAAGACACTGTTGCAGAAAAGAGGAAAAAAAACTCCCTTACCAGCCTCAGTAAGAAGCCGAGATCCCTCATAAAATCCTCCAAAGCTAGTTATGAAAATAAAATTGCCAAATATTCCAAAGACAACCACAAGGCATTCTATAACTATGTTAAGAATCTAAATGGCAATGCTCAGATCTGCTCTGAGCTACAACAGAATGGCATTAAATATACCGATTCCAAGGATATTGCCAGTATCCTGGCAGATCAATTCAGTGCCAACTTCACCCCCCCTCACCCCCTAAACTGCCCATCTCAATACCGGAAGACTGCCAAAATGCGGTAATAACGGCCACACAGGTAAAAAACGCATTCTCTAAAGTTAAGAATACAGCATCCATGGGACCAGATGACATCCCGGGCTGTGTATTACATGAACTACAAAATGAACTGGCACCTCACCCAAGTGTCATGTTTAATCATAGCCTCACCACAGGCTTCATGCCCACTGAGTGGCACACAGCTACAGTTATCCCACTCCAAAAGGGGGGATCCACCTTGGATACCACGAACTACCACCTCATCAGTCTGACGAGCCTGATATGCAAGGCCATGGAACGTATTATCATGGAACTTATAAAACAAAGACATTGGCGGCCTTCAAACACTGGACCCCACCCAGTTTGGGTTTGTCATCAGCAGATCTGTCTCCTGAACCCGATTTGACTTCTTTGAATCAATCAGTCTCCAGAGCCATGGACGAGGGTAAGGTGGTCCACACAGCCTATCTGGACCTCGACAAGGCCTCTGACACCATCCCCCACTCTGGAATCATAGACAGACGTACTAAGCTGGGCATTAATCCCTACGTCACTCGATGGGTTACCAACTGGCTTACTGACAGAACCCACACTGTAAAAGCAGCAGACTCCAAATCCAGCTCCAGACAAGTGGAGTACCTCAGGGTTCAGTCCTGGGACCGCTCTTGTTTGGCATCTACTTCGCTGAAGTACAGGCCAACACTTAGGACTCTGGATAACAAAGTTTGCAGATGACTGCAAACTGGGAGCCATTATTAATCCCCAAATGATGTGGATACTCTACAAAAGGGACTTACAGAAACAGATGCTTGGTGCCAGAGCCATGGGCTCAAGCTCAGTGCCAAGAAATGTATAGTTATCCCCTTTGGGAAAAAAACATGTACCCGTAAATTACCAGATAGGTGGCAGTACACTAAACACCTAAAGTGTGATAAGAGACTTAGGGACACAGGTGGACAGTGGTCTCACCTTCAATAACCACATTGTCAGAACAGTCAGGAAATCTTTCTATGTGGTACACTTCATCACTAAGAGCTTTTCATCCAGAAAAAAGGAGGTCATTGTCCCACTGTACTAATCCCTCATTAGACCTATTATAGAATACAACGCCCCGTTTGGTATGTACCTCTCAAGACATCTGCAACAACTGGAAAGGCTGCAGAAATACCTAACTAAAAGAATCACAGGCCTAAAGCAGATGCCCTACGCTGACCACCTTAAAAATCTCCAGCTTATCGTCTACTCAGAGGCGATTTCTGCTTAACATACAAGGCCATGTCAAACCAAGAACTGTTGGACATGCTAAACTTAAAGAAATCCCAATCTCTCAGAGCCACATGCTCCAGGGATCTAAATCTTGTCATCACAATAAACAAAACCTGCTGGAGGGATAGGTTCCTGACCCAAAAACTCCCCAGACTCTGGAATAGACTGCTCATACAAGTCAAGCAGAGCACCTCTTTGGCCCTCTTCAAAAGGAACCTTGACGATTGGATGGGAGAAAGGAAATTCACCCCGGGGATCACGTTAGTCACCAAGCTAGACAGGGGTCCAGGGAATAAATAGTGTGGGAAGAAATAGCCAGGGAATTGTTATGGCTAGGCTTGTATAGGCCCTAGGGCCGATAGCCTAGTACCAACCTATGAACCTATAAACCTATGACTTGAAGGGCTCCGCGAAGGAACACAAGCGCATCCAGGAATGTCTTCTAAGAACGATTCCTGTCCCCGCTGCCCTACTCATTCCATCAGCTGCATAGGATACGAGACGCATGGATGAGCTGACAATAGAATTTAGGGTAGAAAGCTGGGCAGCAACTTTGTCCAAGGCCCCTGCAGCTACTGTACCCTGAAAAGTGTCTCCCAACTCCTTAAGGAGATCTCTTTGCAACCTAGTAAAAATGGGTTAAGTAGTTCAGTGAACGGAGAGCAAAAGTCACTGAAGTGAACATGCATTTCCCATATCTATCCATGATCCTAGACTCTCTATTAGGAGGATGGCTAGATGAGGAAGTCTGACATTTACCTTTTGGTGGCCGCCGCCACCACCATGGCATCAACAGGGACTCCTTTGGTTAAGAAAGTTTTATCTGGTGGGGCGGATATAAACTTGTTAGTCCTCCTAGGAACAGGCTCCATGGACTCCGGTGACACCCACGCCTTTCGAGAGACCAACTGCATGAGCTTATCAAAGGGTGGAGACACCCAAGAGGTGGAGGGTTGAGACCCGAAAGCCTTCAGAAGAACTGACTCATCCTCAGTAGGGCTTTTGGACTGCCAATCACTCCTCTGCCTACGGATCTCAAGTATCTCAACAAAGGAGATATCCTCAGAGAGGGACTGCGGGGACCCTTCTGACTCATCCAAGTCAGTGTCAGATGTTAAAGACTCCTGTGGGGAGTTCAAGTGTCTCCAATTGCACAATCTCTTCCTGGGAACTTCCTCACTGGGAGCCTCTGGGGAGGTCTCAGAAGAGCAAGGGGCACCATGTGGGGCTACCTGAGGCTCCGGGTCTCTACACTTAGCCTGGACGATGGAAGCAGAAGCAGACACAGGCACTTTAGAGGATGAGGAAGCAAGGCCTGAAGTCGAGGATGTCTTGGGAGACAAAGCTCTCCTCATGGCCTTGAAGGCACCACAGCTCTGACGGGAAGGAATCGACGGATCCGAGCGATCCGTCAAACCCTCCTGCACCAAGGTCGTGGGATCTGAGCTGGAGGTAGGAGCACAGCTCATCCGAGCCAAAGTTCAGAGAGGAAAAGTAGACACAGACAAGTCAGTCCAACTATCCTCCCCGGATCTGACTGGAGAGTGTCGGCTCCGAGAGTCTCTGGTCGGTGCCGAGGACACTGGAGCAGGTCTCTGCTCCAAAGGCTCCACGATCAACAGGTCTGCTTCCTCTGGCTCCAAAGGGCTGGTACAGCTCAGAGGAGGAGTAGCCAAATCAGGAGTAGTGGTCTTTGGCTCCAAAGCCACTGGGGTCGGAGCCGATAACAATTTAGTAAGGCCCGGTGCCTGTAAAAGCTTCTGCATCAATTGATCCATATCCAAATCTGAAAGGCTGACAGATGACCCAGATGAATGCACCGATGGTGCTGACTGAATCAAAGGTGACTGAGGCACTTCTGATACCGGCTCCAATGCTGTGGGGTGGCTCCGAAAAGAAAAAAAAAAAGACAGTCTGCTCCAAAGCCTGTGGAGCCGATGTCGCAGAATCCTCCAATTTTTTGGATTTCTTAGAATGTTTGGAGTCCTTGGATTCCACAGAAGATTTAGAGGACTTGAAAGATTTCCTGGCCACATCCTGGTCATTCAAAGCCTCTGAAAAGGGGTGCTTTAACAATCCCCTGTCCATCAACTTCCTTTTCCTCTCTTAACACTCTCGATGAAAAAGAATGACATATGGCACAAGACTCTTGTAAATGGACAGCAACTAAACAATATACACATGTTACATGTCCATCAGTAACAGACATTTTTAAAGCCACACTTTGGATGCTTGTCTTTTATCATCTGCCATAACAACTGAAATAAAACACGCAGAGCAGATAACCAAATTACTAGGCTCTAAACAACACACACAAACGAACCTAAGAAAAAGCATCCCAAAATAGTTTAAACAACAGAAAAAGGCCATTTATACTAGAAAAAGATATTTAAACACACAGTAGATAGATAACTGGAAAAAGCTATTTAACACACACTGATGATTAGGCCAAAAACAAGAGGCCAAACGTTAGAGTTTAATATTTTTGAACACACAGGAAGGGGACAGCTAGAAAGTTGTCAAAGCTAACTATCCATCCAAGTATCCCAAGACAAAATTTTTAGTTAAGTTATGAAAAAATACGCTAAATACAAGTTTTAAATTGTACTGGCTCGAGCTTGCACTGGAACCTCCGATCAGATGCCGAGACAAACTAGATCTGGGGTAATTCACAGTGCATCATCGGATAAAGGCTTGGCCTCAAGGTACTGGAAGACCTCGAGCTTTGCATACGGCTGTACCAGAGCTGATGGATCGGATCCGAACCCATCAGTCAAGAATGAATGGCGACATTGAACAACTTCACATGGTATTTGTTATTAACCTGTAAATTTCATACACAGTGTATATCAGACTCAGATTTTGGTTTCACACATAAAAGTGTAAAAAATATTGTTATCTGCATATCTTCACACTAGAAAACTGGTCTTTATTTATTTCTCATAAAAAACTGGTAAACTCATCCCATCTTGAATTAAATTCATATATGCAGAGTAGGATACAGAGTGCTATGATATGATTCAGAGACATGAAAGCGCCATGTACAGGCAAAGGTGATTAGCATTCCTTCACACTGAACACAGCACAGTTTGAAGCAACACCACCAGTGCTCCGTATACCAATTTATGCAACAGTGCTGCACAGGTACAAATATAGCTTTGTAGTACTTACCTGCTGTGGTGCTAACAACCACACTCCATCAAGACAGTGTAGATTTCTGTTACTATGCTCCCCAAGCAGCAGGGCAGAACGGACCTTTAAATTGCACTACCATGCTATTCAGATCCAGGTGAAAGGCTTCTACGTAGCACAAACGGCTAATCAGTTAGCCACACCTCCAAAGTGTCAACTTAACTTCAGCCCTCCCAGTTTAAAAAAAAAAACATTAGAAATAACAGGCAGTGATATTGTCACCTTGAGTAAAACTCAGTTACTGGCAGGTAAGTACACAGACTGGAGGCCAGCAAAGAAGAAATGTACAGAACATGAAGGAAAATCAACCAGAAAAGGTGAAGAGCAACCACTGACTGGGAAGAATCCTTCAGATGTTCAGCAAAAAGCAGTTCAGGCTTCAGCTTTGGTACAAGAGAAGACTTCCAGTAAATCAGAGGAAAAATAAATCAAATATACTCAGAGGTGATTAAAAATAAATGAAACAGTGAATAAGTGTAACAGCTCAAATAATCAAAGGCTGGAGCATAGATTTAACTAGCTATTCAGATAAACTAAAACTGCAAAAACTGAAGGCTGAAATGAATATGTTGACTAAGTATGAGACTTCAAAAGTTGTTGAAAAAAATAGCAGTTAGAAGACAGAGTGTGCAAAGAAAACCTGGACATGTTCTGATGTACCAGAGAAACTGCAAAGAAGACTATTAATATTATTAAAGCACAAAGAAGCAACTGGACTAGTATTCCACAGCAGGATTTGAAAAGGTACATAGACTGCACACTCAAACTGGCCATGAGAAAGCAGCCACAACCTGTATTAGTAAAAAGTAAAAGTAAAAATGCAAACATATCAAGAGAAAAAAAGAGCTGATCCTGACAAAACTAAGACAAAAGGGAAAAGAATTAATAAATGGAGAGAAAGTACAGTTGTGTACACTTAGCATAAATGTAGATTGGGTCCTGCATCGGTTGCTGTCCCTTCCTTCATGACGTCAGTGGTATAAAACATGCAGCAGACGCCATTACATCAGTTTTTTCTTGCCTCAGATGTCAGGTGCCCCCCAATGGGAAGCAATTAAATATAAAAGCACAAAGACATACCTCCAACAAAAAAGCAAATACACCAAAATGGCTTTTAAGCATAGTAAAGGAAAGTACAGGTATAGCCAAAAGTTTGGGGGCTGGAGGGAAGGTAACCAGGACTGCAACAGTGAATACACTCTAACGTCTACATTTATGGTAAGTGTACACAACTGTACTATGTTCTTTGTGTTTTACTGTTGCAGTCATTACATTTGGGTAGATTCCCAAAGCTATGGTTGGGAGGAGGAATTTAGATAGCATTAGGGCCAGCTCTAAGGCCCTGCAAGACTGCAGTGGCAAAGCCAGCTCTGGATTTAGAGAAAAATTGGCAAATGATAATGCTTGGTGAAAGTATGTACAGAACTCCAGGTAGCAGCTTCTAGGATGTCTCTCTGATCCTCTGGGGGATAGGTTTTCCATGGTGCTTATAGCAGAAATGAATGCAATGGTTTATCCATTTGGTTTGCTTTGAAATAGCCTTCCCCTCTACCCCTGCAGCAAATGCCACCAGCAGTTGTTCAGATTTCCTTTGAGGTTTAGTCCTGTCCAAGTAGAATCTAAGTTGTCTGTACACATCTAAGGAATGCAGTATCCGTTCCCCTTTATTCTGTGGATTGGGAAAGAAGGTTGACAAATTAATTGACTGATTAGGAGCCACACTGGATACCAACTTGGGCATGAAGGATGGATTGGTTCTGAGGGGAACCCTGTCCGCATGAAAGATGATGAAAGGCTCCAATGCCATAAGAGCCTGTAATTCAGAAACCCTTCTAGCTGAAGTGATTGCTAAAAGGAAAGCTGTTTTCCAAGAAAGAAAACTCAAGTCTGCAGTAGCAGCTGGCTCGAAAGGAGGTAGAGTGAGTTTCTCCAAGACAAAGTTAAGGGCCCATGCTGGAGTTGGAGCTCTCCTGGGCGGTCTCAAACTTTTGGCCCCTCTGAGGAACTACTTGTGCAGTGGATGAGAGAAGAGGGGAGGTTCTGTGTTATAATGAGCTGAAATGGCTGAGGCGTGGATTTTAATGGAGGAAAAAGACAGGCCCTTGTGAAGCATGTCAGTTAAGTATTGTAAAATCTAAGGTAAATTGAGTGCTGCTGTGCTCATCCCTTGAGATTGTGACAGACTCTTTTCCATTTTTCTTCAGCATAAGATTTTCGAGTACTAGGCCTACTTGCCTCCAAAATGATATCCATCACAGGTTTGCTGAGGGATGGTAAAGGAGAGATTAAGTAATTAGCCAGGCTGCAAGGTTCAGTGTTAGAAGCTGAGGGTGCAGAATCTGGTTCTCCCACTGAGACAGCAGGGAAGGAGTCTGAGGCAGGTGCCATGGAGATAACCGTGACACACTGTGCCATGGAGATAACAATGACACACTGTGCAGAAGGGGGTACCAGCGTTGGTGCGGCCAGTCTGGAGCAAACAAACTCATCCTTGGTTTGTCCTGTTTAATTTTTAGTAGTACTTTGGAGAGCAGAGGCAGGGGGGGGAAGGCATAGACGGATAGGTTTTTCCAGCTGAAGGACAGAGAATCCACTTTCCAGGCTCGTTTGTGGAGAGTCCTTGTGCAAAATTTGTCCAATGGGTAGTTCTGGGGAGAGGCAAACAGGTCTATATCTGGGCTACCCCATTTGCTTGTCAACATGTTGAAAATCCTTGGTTCCAGTTTCCACTCGTGTGGGTCCATGAGGTTTCTGCTTAGTCCGTCTACTAGTGTATTTAATTTTCCTGGCAGGAATTGAGCTTGTAGGTGCACTTGGTACTCAAGGCTGTGTTCCACAATGCCATGGCTAGTCTGCAGAGGGGGTAAGAATGTGTACCCCCTGCTTGTTTATGTACCATATAACAGTAGTGTTGTCTGTCTTTACCATTAGTTGTCCTGGAAGAATGTGGTCCTTGAAGGCTGTCAGAGTATTCTGTACAGCTAACATTTCTTTTTGATTGATATGCAGGTGCATTTGACTTGCAATTATTAACTTTTACTGACACCGGTAAGGAGCCCCCAACAGGGTACTTAGCTTTAGATGAAGACTTCGGTTCTGAAACTCGAAAATTTCAGGAGTCGACCGACCGGCACTTGCGAACTGCTTCTGCCTCGGGCACCGCATGGCAAGAAAGACTGATGTAATGGCGTCGGCTGCATGTTTTATACCTGACGACCTGAGGTCATGGAAGAAGGGACAGCAACCGACGCAGGACTCAAGACTTTGTTAATCAGGCCAACTGAGGGCTACCTGCAAGCAGATAACCCAAATGTAATGACTGCAACAGTGAAACATGAACATCAGTGTGTTTGCAAAAAATAATTGTTCATTGTACAACAGGCAGAAGAGAAGCAAATGTATCCCTGCAATAAGGGAATGTCAAGAGAACTGCTGTCTTCAGAATATTTTTCCCTAGAGGATCAAAGCCATTTTTGATGCATAAAAAGCTAAGGAGGGAATAAAGTGAGACAGTAAACAAAAGAGGATATAGGTGCCGAACCACAGAACGAGGGGGAAGGGGTGCCCCCACACACACACTTTTACAGCTGCAAGACCCGTTTTTCTTTAAGGAGGACTCATGCGTGCATCACACGCTAAAGTCAATTTAAAAACACAAAAGAGCACGGAAAATGTATTTCCCGAAGCCTGCTGTCAGAGGCAGAGTCACGCATGGTAAGAAGTGCTCCATTTTCCTCTCACTGGGGACTAGGAGCCAAGTCTTCCTCTTTGTCTACTATATTTTATAAGGTTTGGGAGGTGTACATTGTAAAATTCATGTGGTACACTAGAAGAAAACGTCACACATTATCATTCTGTCAGCATAACAAAGGGGGCTACTCTGTATACAAGCATTGCACTTAGTTTAAGGCTGGTTGGTTAGGACAGATATACTTGCCAGTGAATAGAATACAAATTATAACCTCACAAGGAGAGTTTACGATTTTTTTATGTCCACCGAGTTTGGGCTTGGTTTATTAAAGTTGCGTTAGGAAGTTCACTTAATACATAATTTGCTATTTCAGATGCCTGAAGTAAAGATGCAGCTGCAGTACATAATAATAAGAAGTTATGTCTTACCATAACGATCCATGTGAATTGTTCATCTCGCCTTTGTTCTTACACACGGGTTCGGAGCCGATCCTCGGCTCCGAGTCGGCCGCATCACCAGCTCCGCATCTTCGAGAAAGCTCGAGGCACAGTAATATCCCATGATCCTCAGGTGCTAACCCTCAGATCTAGTTTGCTATACCAGAAGAATCCCTTTTAGAACTGTGTCTAGAACACTTATAACAGATACTACACAGTGTCTGGAACCCTACTGTCAAGTAGAGGAGAAAAGATGCCATTACTAATGCACAATAACATGCTAACCATATCTAGAAAAGGCTGAAAAGGAATTTAGTTGAAAAACGTTCTCCCAGACCGCAGGATGGGGGATGGAGGGGGGGAATGTAAGAACAAAGGCGAGATGTACAATTCACATGGATCGTTATTGTAAGACATAACTTCTTAATGTGAAATTGTTCAATCTCGCCATTTGTTCTTACACACGGGTAGCGTCCCTAGCTCCTTTTTCCCAGGTGGCTCAAGGGAGAACATTTCCCGGGTGGCTCAAGGGAGAACATTCCTGAGTACAGTGGAACCAAACGTCGCCCTGTCCCTGGAGCTTTTGTCTAGCTTATAGTGGGCGATAAAAGTATGTGGTTTTGCCCAAGTTGCCGCTGCACAAATGGTATCTAAAGGTAAACGAGCGGTATGGGCTAAAGAGGTAGCAATCGCCCTTGTAGAATGAGCTCTGGGTCTGAAAGGGAGTTGCTGTTTCAATTCAGCATATACCAAATTTATGCAATCTGAGAGCCATTTGGATAAGGTAACCTCTGTTACTGCCTGTCCTTTTCTTTTCTTTGGTCAGCATATGAGACAAATAGTTGATCTGACTTTCTGTACTCTTTTGTCGTATGCAAGTAAAATCTTAGTTGTCTGTGAACGTCCAACTTGTGCAATGTGTATTCTAGCTTATTGGAATGATTTTTAAAGAAGGTAGGTAGTTCGATAGATTGATTGATGTTCTGAATCGAACAAACCTTCGGAAGGAAGGATGGATTGGTGTGCAAGGTTACTCTATCTGGATGAAAAATCATGTACAGGGGTCGGATAGATAGAGCCTGTAACTCTGAAACTCTCCTGGCGGAAGTGATGGCAACCAGAAAAAGTGTTTTCCACGAAAGAAATAACGGAGTTGTGGATGCTGGTTCAAATGGGGGCAACATGAGTTGTGACAGCATGAGATTAAGATTCCAAGGGGCTATTGGATTACAAAAGGGGGGACGGAGGTGAAAGGTACCTTTCATGAAGGTTTACAAAGCCTATGGGACATAAAGAGAACCATCTTCACGGCCAATATGAAAATTGGATATAGCGACCAGTTGAACCCTTATAGTGGATGTTGATGCTCCTTCTTGAAAAAGTGTGGTAAGGAAATCTAGTATCCTGTGTACTGGAGCCCCGAATGGATCTATACCTTGTTTGGAGGCCCAGTGCGCAAAACGGTTCCATTTGCTGTTGTACAATTTCCTTGTAGATGGTTTGTGAGAAGATACAATAATTTGTTGTACTGCAGGGGATAGTAACTCCTACCTGGCTAAGATGGGAAGCGGAGCAGCCAAGCTGTCAGTTTGAGGGACTTGAGGAAGGTGTGAGGAACTCCCGACGAATGTGTCAACAGGTCTGGCTCCAGGTCCAGTATCCATTGTTCCTCCACTTGATGAGATTGAAGGAAGGGAAACCAGATTTGTCAACAGGTCTGGCTCCAGGTCCAGTATCCATGGTTCCTCCACTTGATGAGATTGAAGGAAGGGAAACCAGATTTGTCGAGGCCAGAATGGGGCTATCAGTATTATGGTCCTGTCCAGACGTTTGGCTTTCTGCAAAAACCTGGGAATTAGTGGAACAGGAGGAAAAGCGTAAAGGAGACCCGGGGGCCAATCGTATACCAGTGCGCCCCTGGGGACACCCCCTGGAGGGGGTAACAGGACAAAGTAGCTTCTGCATTTGGCATTCAATGGGGATGCAAACAGGTCGCAGCAAGGCTGGCCCCATCTGCGGAAGATCTCTTCCGCCACTTGAGGTTTGAGGGACCACACGTGAGGGAACAGGATGGATCTGCTCAACCTGTCCGCGATTACGTTGGAAGTCCCCAGGATGCGAGTTGCTATCAGAAAGCGTCCAGTGGACTTTGCCCATTGCCAAATTCTGAGGGCCTCTCTGCATAACGGGTAAGATCTGGTTCCCCCTTGCTTGTTTATGTACCAGACCACCGACATGTTGTCTGTCTGAATTGTCACTGTTCCCAGAGGTAAGGACTTGTGAAAGTGTTGCAATGCTAGAAACACTGCCATCAGCTCTAGAACATTGATGTGCAGATTGTACTCCAAGTTGGACCATTGACCTTGGACCATTTGTCCCTGAAAGAATCCCCCCCACCCTATCAGGGAAGTGTCCTTGGTTAGAGTTGCTACCGGACTGGGTAAGACGAAACGGTCGTCCTAGTGTTAGCTCTTGACTGTGTATCCACCACAAGAGATCCTTCTTGCGAGAATTCGTGATCAAGATTTTGTGAGACAGTGGAAGTTGTAGATACGACCACTGGGCAAATAGCATCCATTGAAGAATCCTCATGTGCATCCTGCCTAAAGGAACTACAAGAAGGGAGGCTGCCATCAAGCCTAGCACTCTTAATATTTGTCGTGCAGGGACTCTCTTGTTGTGAAGAAGGAGTGAAATTTGATGCCTGAGGTCTGATACTCTTGGTGGGGGGAGAGTAACTTGAGCCAGGGAAGTGTCTAGCTGTGCTCCTATAAATAAGATACGCCGTGACGGCGATAAGACAGATTTTCCAAAATTCACCGTTTTGCCTACTGAAGAGCAAAGACTGATGGTGTAGTCCCTGGCTTGTAGAAGACGATACTCGGTGGTGGCGGATAGGAGCCAGTCGTCTAGATAAGGAAACACCCGGAATCTATTTCGTCTCAAGTGAGACGCTACTACTGCCATTCATTTGGTGAACACCCTGGGGGCTGAGGTGAGACTAAACGGCAGAGCGCGAAACTAGAAATGACTGTCTCCCAGCCGGAAGCGCAAGTGATCTCTGGATGCCCTGGCCATCTTGATATGGTAGTATGAGTCTTTGAGATCTCTAGAGCACATCCAGTCGCCCTTCTGCAGAAAAGGAAGGATTGACTGAAGCGTGACCATCCGGAACTTTTCCTTTTTCACAAAGGTATTTAACTTGCTGAGGTCTAAAATTGGCCTCCAGTCCCCTGTTTTCTTTGGAACTAAAAAGAACCTCGAGTAAGTTCCGGATCCTATTTGGTCCGCTGGGACTGGTTGGATGACTCTGTTTTCGAGCAACCTTCCTATCTCTATGGTTGCTTGGTCTCGCAGACTGGATGGAACGTCTGGGAGTTTTTTGGAGTTGGGTGGCATTTTTATGAAGGGGATGTTGTAGCCTCTGGTAACTATACTTTTTACCCAGTAATCTGATGTAAGATTTAGCCAGGCCTCTGGGTATAAAGCCAAGCGACCCCAGACTGCCTCCAGTGTAGGACAGCCGGGCCTGCACTCAGGAGTGCTGGAAGGTCTTTCCAGAGAAGGTCTCTCTGTCGCCCTGAGTTTGCGGACCCCCTCTGCCGGCTGGGCGGCATCTTCCGTTTCTTCCCCCTCCTCTGCCTCTGGAGGGGGCGTCACTTTGGGTGTGCCAAAAAGATCCCAGAGTCTTTCGGAACCACATTTTTTCTCCTCGTTGTCCTTTAGGGTAGGGTCTAGATGGAACGGAAAAACGGACTCTTACGGCAGACAGGGTCTTCCCTTCTTGTTCACACCTCGTGAGAGTCTCCTTTACTTTGGGCCCAAACAAGGAGGCATCATCGAAGGGGGCGTTGGCAAAGGAAGACTTAAAGGCTTCCGCAAAGGAGCATAAGCGCAACCAGGATTGTCATCTCAGGGCGATCACTGAAGCTGCCGCTCTACTCGACCCTTCGGCTGCGTATGAAATCAGCCTCATGGACGAGTTGACTATGGAATTTAGGGTGTTAAGTTGCACTGTCACTTTCTCGGCGACAGCAGCATCTGTGTGTCCCTGGAGAGCATCTCCCAGTTCCTTAATGAGATCTCTCTGTAAACGCGTGAAATGCGTAAGGTAGTTGAGCGATCGGATGGAAAAAGTCGCCAAACTAAATATGCCCTTCCCATATCTGTCCATTGTCCTAGAATCCTTATTAGGAGGATGGACAGAGGAAGATGATTCAGACATGTCTTTCTTAGTGGCCGCCGCCACCACCATAGTATCTACGGGAACTCCTTTTGTAAGATAGGATTTATCTTGGGGAGCAGTCATGTATTTGTTTGGTTTACGAGGGACTGGTTCCACTGTATCAGGTGTTTCCCAAGCCCTCCGAGCTATTAGATCCATGAGATAGTCAAAGGGTGGAGTCACCCAGGAGGTAGAAGGTTGAGTCCCAAATGCCTTCAGTAAGACCGATTCATCCACAGAAGGGGTAAGGGTTTGCCAGTCCCCCTTTGCTTCAGGATTTCCAAAATGTCTGCAAACGAGACATCCTCAGAGGTGGACTGTGGGGACCCTTCTGTTTCTTCAAAATCGGTATCAGATGTGAGAGATTCCTGAGGGGAATCTATGTGCCTCCTCTTGCACAGTCGTTTCCTCGGAACATCCTCAGCGGGAACTTCTGGGGATGCATCTGAGGAACCAGAGTCGCCCTGTGGGGACTTCTGAGGCATTGGGTCTCGATGCTTGGTAGGTACCGAAGCCACAGAAGCAGAACGCGGACCTTTTGGGGAAGGAGATGAAGATACCGATGAAGTATGTGTCTGATCAGACAAGACCTTCCTCGTGATGTCAAACGCACCGGTGCCCTGACCCGAAGAAGGAGGTAGTTTCTCCGGAATCGGAACCACTGGCTCCGACACAGAGGACGGATCCGAACTGATCTGAGCCGAGGCACCGAGGGGAAGAGTCGGAACCGATATCTCGGTTCGACTATCCCCCCGGAACCCAGGAAAGATCTTCGGCTCCGAGACTCTCCGGCTGGTTCTGAAGGAGTCGAGGTCAACGGAGCCGATAGCACTACTGGAGGCTTCGGCACCGAGGGCTCTACAATCATCGATTCTTCAACTCCTAACACCGATGACTCGACGGGTCTCGGAGGAGGAAGTGTTGAGGGAACTGGAACAGCTTCGAGTTTCAAAACCAGCTGGGATGAAACCTCGATTAATTTGGACAAAGCCGAGTTCTCCATAAGCTTCTGTACCACTCGGTCCACATCGGAGTCGGAAAGCGGCCTCGAAGAACTGGTGGAAGGGATCGAAGCCGTCACCGAGCGAAGGATTGCAAATGGTGGTACCTCTGATACTGGCTCCAAGACCTGAGCCTCGTGCAGAGATAAAGTCTCGACACCCAAGTCATAGGAGCCGGTGTCCAAATCTGAAAAGAGGTGCTCGGAGCCGATGATTTGGGCTCCGACACTCTTGAAGACTTCAACCTGAGGATCATGGGATATTACTGTGCCTCGAGCTTTCTCGAAGATGTGGAGCTGGTGATGAGGCCGACTCGGAGCCGAGGATCGGCTCCAAACCCATGTGTAAGAACAAACGGCGAGATTGAACAATTTCACATGTAATGTCATGATGTTTAGAATTTTGTGGGTAAGACAGAGAAGAGCTGTGCGAAAACATTTAAAAACAGGCTGCTAAATACTGAGTGACTGAAAGTAAGATACAGGCAGCCCAGAAACATGATGATAGATAAATAAAGATAGGCTGGAGTTGTGCTTTCTTTGGTATGGTTAACATTTTGATTGCAATTGGGTACGCGTTTACTCATTTATTGTCAAAGAAACGCCAGATATTGAAATGAGTTTTTACAGTAAAAAATTTCCTATTTCATTTAAATGATTACACAATTCGTTGAATGATCTAGGCGGAGTGGGAGGGGGTTTTATTTCCAACACAGAGAAATTTGCTGAGCCATACTGTAACTGTAAATCCCCAACATCTCCATGTTCTGGAAGTAAACCTTGTTTACACTGTAGTAGTTATACGGAGTGAGCCGTTCACTCTTCCATCATTTTGTACGTTGACTTGAACTTTAGGTTTTAATTCAATCCTCTATTGCAAATCTTGCAAGCTATGTAGAAACGACTGATTCTGTCTGTGCATTTTAGTAATGGAGAACCATGCCCCACCCCTCCCCGGTGTATTTTTTGGGTATGTCTCTGCCAGGTCTGCCCCACATCCTGCATACATACAGTGCAGTGGGTAATGCAGTATTAGAGTCACTACCTCTTATATGTCCTTGTTTTTTTTCAGCTTAGTTCAGAGAGAGATAGGGAAAGAGGGTCATGCATGTTCCTTCACACCCCCAGCTATCTTAAGTGTTAGCACGTCTCCTATCAGCTCAGATGGCTACATGTCTGTGTCCCAGATTAGAATGTCTCAAAGGGTAGTACGTTAATCATTATGTAGCTAATGCACTTAGTAGTAGCTTAAATGGCATGTAATTAAATATCTGTCCTAAACCCTTCAACTTTACTTAGATCCTTATTTTAATTGAGGGTGACATGTTGAATGCTGAAGGCATATTAGTCATAAAACAAATCCCATTATGTATGCTGAGAACCAAAACTGGTGGCAGCATGGCTAACAGAATGGATAATGTGTAGGAAGCTAAGAATCAACAGTTGAAATGTATGAAGAAATGGATTTATCACTGAAACTCTGTGGTTCACTTTCTACAATGGGTCCTTCTGCCTTTGTGGAGGATAACTGAGGAACAAAAACTTTATACATGTCAAAAAAAAAAAATGAGCATTAAGTTTGCAAACCTGGATTAGGTGGGTGGCTTTAAGAATAGTACCTCTCAACTGCATAGATTTTTACTTAATGCCCAGATTTTTGCCTCATATTTTTTGGTGTGTTCCTCCTAAAATCTGTACTTGTCTGGCAAATACCGGAGGATTGAAGCCTTTAAATAAAGGACAAACATTTGAGTTTAAG